>NC_136801.1:34678828-34903828 GCF_951216825.1 Electrona antarctica
TTTCCTAAGACCAACCTGGGGTGTCAAAGGGTGACAGGGCCTTTCCCAAGACCAACCTGGGGTGTCAAAGGGTGACAGGACCTTTCCTAAGACCAACATGGGGTGACAGGGCCTTTCCTAAGACCAACCTGGGGTGACAGGGCCTTTCCTAAGACCAACCTGGGGTGTCAAAGGGTGACAGGGCCTTTCCTAAGACCAACCTGGGGTGACAGGGCCTTTCCTAAGACCAACCTGGGGTGACAGGGCCTTTCCTAAGACCAACCTGGGGTGTCAAAGGGTGACAGGGCCTTTCCTAAGACCAACCTGGGGTGTCAAAGGGTGACAGGGCCTTTCCTAAAACCAACCTGGTGTCAAAGGGTGACAGGGCCTTTCCTAAGACCAACCTGGGGTGACAGGGCCTTTCCTAAGACCAACCTGGGGTGACAGGGCCTTTCCTAAGACCAACCTGGGGTGACAGGGCCTTTCCTAAGACCAACCTGGGGTGTCAAAGGGTGACAGGGCCTTTCCTAAGACCAACCTGGGGTGTCAAAGGGTGACAAGGCCTTTCCTAAGACCAACCTGGGGTGTCAAAGGGTGACAGGGCCTTTCCTAAGACCAACCTGGGGTGACAGGGCCTTTCCTAAGACCAACCTGGGGTGTCAAAGGGTGACAGGGCCTTTCCTAAGACCAACCTGGGGTGACAGGGCCTTTCCTAAGACCAACCTGGGGTGTCAAAGGGTGACAGGGCCTTTCCTAAGACCAACCTGGGGTGTCAAAGGGTGACAGGGCCTTTCCTAAGACCAACCTGGGGTGTCAAAGGGTGACAGGACCTTTCCTAAGACCAACATGGGGTGACAGGGCCTTTCCTAAGACCAACCTGGGGTGACAGGGCCTTTCCTAAGACCAACCTGGGGTGTCAAAGGGTGACAGGGCCTTTCCTAAGACCAACCTGGGGTGACAGGGCCTTTCCTAAGACCAACCTGGGGTGACAGGGCCTTTCCTAAGACCAACCTGGGGTGTCAAAGGGTGACAGGGCCTTTCCTAAGACCAACCTGGGGTGTCAAAGGGTGACAGGGCCTTTCCTAAGACCAACCTGGGGTGTCAAAGGGTGACAGGGCCTTTCCTAAGACCAACCTGGGGTGACAGGGCCTTTCCTAAGACCAACCTGGGGTGTCAAAGGGTGACAGGGCCTTTCCTAAGACCAACCTGGGGTGTCAAAGGGTGACAGGGCCTTTCCTAAAACCAACCTGGTGTCAAAGGGTGACAGGGCCTTTCCTAAGACCAACCTGGGGTGACAGGGCCTTTCCTAAGACCAACCTGGGGTGACAGGGCCTTTCCTAAGACCAACCTGGGGTGTCAAAGGGTGACAGGGCCTTTCCTAAGACCAACCTGGGGTGTCAAAGGGTGACAGGGCCTTTCTTAAGACCAACCTGGGGTGTCAAAGGGTGACAGGGCCTTTCCTAAGACCAACCTGGGGTGACAGGGCCTTTCCTAAGACCAACCTGGGGTGTCAAAGGGTGACAGGGCCTTTCCTAAGACCAACCTGGGGTGACAGGGCCTTTCCTAAGACCAACCGGGGGTGTCAAAGGGTGACAGGGCCTTTCCTAAGACCAACCTGGGGTGTCAAAGGGTGACAGGGCCTTTCCTAAGACCAACCTGGGGTGTCAAAGGGTGACAGGACCTTTCCTAAGACCAACATGGGGTGACAGGGCCTTTCCTAAGACCAACCTGGGGTGACAGGGCCTTTCCTAAGACCAACCTGGGGTGTCAAAGGGTGACAGGGCCTTTCCTAAGACCAACCTGGGGTGACAGGGCCTTTCCTAAGACCAACCTGGGGTGACAGGGCCTTTCCTAAGACCAACCTGGGGTGTCAAAGGGTGACAGGGCCTTTCCTAAGACCAACCTGGGGTGTCAAAGGGTGACAGGGCCTTTCCTAAGACCAACCTGGGGTGTCAAAGGGTGACAGGGCCTTTCCTAAGACCAACCTGGGGTGTCAAAGGGTGACAGGGCCTTTCCTAAGACCAACCTGGGGTGACAGGGCCTTTCCTAAGACCAACCTGGGGTGACAGGACCTTTCCTAAGACCAACCTGGGGTGACAGGGCCTTTCCTAAGACCAACCTGGGGTGTCAAAGGGTGACAGGGCCTTTCCTAAGACCAACCTGGGGTGTCAAAGGGTGACAGGGCCTTTCCTAAGACCAACCTGGGGTGTCAAAGGGTGACCGGACCTTTCCTAAGACCAACCTGGGGTGACAGGGCCTTTCCTAAGACCAACCTGGGGTGACAGGGCCTTTCCTAAGACCAACCTGGGGTGACAGGGCCTTTCCTAAGACCAACCTGGGGTGACAGGGCCTTTCCTAAGACCAACCTGGTGTCAAAGGGTGACAGGGCCTTTGCAATATAGGGCTCCCAAGCTTTGGAACAGCCTCCCATTGGACCTTAGGTAAGGTGACCAGATCCAAACTGTTTATTTGAGGGACAGAAGTTTTGCGTGTCTGGGACAAGTGGGGCAGGAGTCGGACAGGGTTATCAACTTATTACTTAAGTTGCTATTAAAAATGCCTCATGTCATATTCGCCCATGAATATTGCCTATCATTTTGTTATTAGACCCCTCTGGAGTCTCACATTTTGATTTAAAATTCAAATTTTGGTCATGGGTGGTATGGCGGCTATGGCCGACTTGGTACTGTAGCCCCTAGGGGATATTTCTCATGTTATTTTAACAGGCTTAAAATCACATCTTGCAGGAAAAGAGACAATGAGAGAGAGAGCTTTACAACAGAAAGCCAACTATTAGGGGGACTAACCAATAACCATTTGAACACTGATGCCTTCTAGTCAACCTAACCTTAGGTTTGCTAGCTCCTTAGCTATTTTTAAAACCAAATTAAAGACCCACTTGTATAGGAAAGCCTTTTAAAACCCATAACGATGTATCCATTCATTTAATTCCCACTGACACTGTAATTGCATTCTGCCTTGTTGTTGTAATTGATTATGATTCACTGTTGTTTTATATTGTTAAGCACTTGAACACTGTGACACTGCAGTGTCTAAAAAGGTGCTATATAAATAAAGTTTATATAATTATATTGCTGTGAGTCAGAGTAAACAAAAGCCTGGTAAGCAACAGTTGCAGAGCCCTGCTTGGTGCCAGACTGGCACTGTGAACACATGTAGAGCACAATGCTGTTCACGTTGGCAGCTACACAAGATACAATACAAAGCTTCGCAGCGTATAGTTGCTGTGTCACTGTTGAGGTGTCAATCAACACAGTCGCAGTCGTCGGCGTGAGCTTGCGTCCGACGAGCATGATTAGGATTACAAAACAATTTTTTGTTTCTGTAGCTCTGCAGTTAAAGCCAGATTTGTGTCACTGGCTTGTGTCACACAGAGAGAGAGAGAGAGAGAGAGAGACAGAGAGAGAGAGAGAGAGAGAGAGAGAGAGACAGAGAGAGAGAGAGGGAGGGAAGGAGGGAGAGAGAGAGAGAGAGAGGGAAGGAGGGAGAGAGAGAGAGAGAGAGAGAGAGAGAGAGAGAGAGATAGAGAGAGAGAGAGAGAGAGAGGGAGGGAAGGAGGGAGAGAGAGAGAGAGAGAGAGAGAGAGAGAGAGAGAGAGAGAGAGAGAGAGAGAGACTCTTACTCGTTTCCTGGTCTTGTCTTTGAGGAATGGTTTGATGATGGTGTACATGGCATGTATGTACCACGGCTGGTTCACAAAATGGATTCCTCCGAAGCGCGCCGGAAAACTATCCTGGAGAGGAGAGGAGAGGAGAGCAGAGGACATTAGGTTATTAAAACTATCCTGGAGGAGAGGAGAGCAGAGGAGAGGAGAGGAGAGGAGAGTAGAGGAGAGGAGAGGAGAGGACATTAGGTCAGGTCAGTAGAGGAGAGGAGAGCAGAGGACATTAGGTCAGGTCAGTAGAGGATAGGAGAGCAGAGGACATTAGGTCAGGTCAGTAGAGGAGAGGAGAGCAGAGGACATTAGGTCAGGT
The DNA here is from genome assembly GCF_951216825.1 of Electrona antarctica. NCBI lineage: Eukaryota > Metazoa > Chordata > Actinopteri > Myctophiformes > Myctophidae > Electrona > Electrona antarctica. The sequence continues at coordinate 34,682,803 of NC_136801.1, forward strand.
CAGTAGAGGATAGGAGAGCAGAGGACATTAGGTCAGGTAAGTAGAGGAGAGGAGAGCAGAGGACATTAGGTCAGGTCAGGTCAGTAGAGGAGAGCAGAGGACATTAGGTCAGGTCAGTAGAGGAGAGGAGAGCAGAGGACATTAGGTCAGGTCAGTAGAGGAGAGGAGAGCAGAGGACATTAGGTCAGGTCAGTAGAGGAGAGGAGAGCAGAGGACATTAGGTTCATCAAACATTCTAGCTTGAGACCCAAAAGAGAAATGTAGTGCCTCTCCAGGACCCAAAGAACAATACTCTGGTGTCTGGCATTTTGCTTTAACCCATTTTGACCTGAGATCAGATTCTAAAAATGTCTTCTACATCCTGACAGTTTTCTGAAAAAGCTATGTTTCTATGTCAGTCGTTCTCCAATTTTTCAAAAATAGCAGACCTACAAGCTCGTAGCGCGCCACTCGGTGGCGCGCTATGAGCTTGTAGATCTGCTATTTTTCAATAGCTAAAGCATAACATAGCCTAATGCTAACACCAAAAGGGATTCCCGCCCAAAATGGGTTAAAGGTTCTCCTCCCAATCAAACATGAAGTGGCAGCGGTGGCCGAACGGATAGCGGAGCGGTCTTGATACCAGAAGGTCGCCAGTTCGAATCAGCGGTCCGACACGTTAAAATTACCACCGCTGAAGTGCCCTTGAACAAGGCATTGAACCACTACGATGAAATGTGTTCTATGAGCAGGGCCTGGCTGGAAACAAGTTCTTGAGCTTAGCCCAGATACCCTGGGTAAATATAGTAATCATTTAATTTCATTTCATGACTTACCATATGACGTCTTGAAGACACAGAGAATTTTAATTTGAAAAAAATCAAGTTTCCAAAATATTTCCATGGAAGAAGAAAATAATACATAATACAAAAAAATGCACATGCCATGGGCGCTCGCGCGCATGTGAATGAGCTCCGGATTGAACTCTGCAGGCACGCGCACATGCATGTGCGTTCTGCACTTGTTCTGCCCATAATGCTTTAGTGCACTTCCCCTCCTTGTGGAGAGGCTGCATGGAGGTGTGACTTTGTAGTCCTGCAGGAAGGAAGTGAGACCACATTTTCATGACAGGTTTTTGGTCATGAACATGGCCTCATGATGACTAAAATATCAAAAACAAAAAACACACATTACACAGTACACACAAAAACCCCAGGAAAGTGTTCTTGTGTCCCAAACATCATTAAAATATAGTTGCAAAAGGGGTGAAGTATAGCCCTTTAGGAAAATCCCTCCCTCCCTCTCCTTTTCCTTTTTACAAATCAAATAAACCCTGGTGGTCTTATAAGAACATATTCACTGCCAAACCCTGTGTTTTTGCCATGGTCTTGTAGAGCCGCGCTCTACCGTGACTCCTTCCTTCTGACTTCTGACTGTATAAAAATGCCTTCCATCATGGCAAGGAATCCAGATCCAGCCAGACATGCGAGGGTGGGTGGGTGGGTGTGTGTGTGCGTGGTGATTCAGCACTAGTTTTGGGTTACATGATGTTGGGGGTATGCGGCTTTGCGCCAGTTATCTCGGCCCTGTACATACCACTGCTCTCATGGGATGGGATTGTGGGTGGGGGGTTGTCCCTCCCTGCTTGCAGCACACCTGTGCTCATGCCAGCCAAACAATGGCCAGGTTTATTGCTTAGCGGCGTGGTGAGCGAGCGTGCAGTGCCGTGGCGGGGGTCCGGTCCGTGGCCACTTCTGTCATCGCTGCTATTAGGTTAGGGTTGGTGGAATGCAACATATATAGGGCCACAGGTTGCCTCTCCCCTCCGCTCTCTTGCTTGGGCAAGACGCCAGCTTAAATGAGTCTCTTTTGTATGCGGGTGTAGGGCGGTCACACCTGCAGGGGGGCCATGTGCACTCTGGAAACTCCCCGGTGTTTATTGGACTGCACGTGTGACCAAATGGACCCGCACGGGTCCATTTGGTCACGTCCGTATACACTCTCAGAGTCACAAATTAAATTTCGCTGTGCATGCATCTAGCAGCCCACAAATGTATCATCACTGGATTCATTACTACGTGATCGAGTGACTGGACAGAGTGGAAACATTTTGCACATGCGGTTTTTCGCGGTTTCCAAGAAAACTTTGGGAATTCTTTGGAAATTGTGCTAATTGCGAAATAAACAAAAAACTATTCTTACTCAGTCCTGATGATCCAGTGTTTAAAGGTGGTACCGTACGGTGTAAGTGACTTTATTTTGTAAAATAAAGATATTTTTTAATTAAAAGTTAAAGCTCTATGCTCTGATAGTATTATGGTGACATCTGCTGCCATAAAGAATACAATTCATATTCATAATTAAAGGAACAAATGCCCAATCTCTACTAAGGGACCTGTCGAAATTTAGAAAAGGGGGCCCTGGAGGAAAATAGGGGAGGGCCATGTCTTTTTAATTTTAGTCAGAGGGAGGGTGAGATAATTTTACTTCGAGTCCAAGGGAGGGTGATCCAATTTTGATAATAAAATAGTCCAGGTTTTATATATATATCTAATACTACAGCTTTTCTGAATTAAAGTACAACTTTGGTCAACGATGCCCCTCTGTTGCTTTCACTTGGTTCTTCCCAACAGGACCGGTTTTCATTGTTCCCCCTATGTGTCAATCATTGTGCTTGGCCTATCCAGACAGTAGGCGTGTGCAGGGCTCGACAGTGTGACTAGGTACTCGCATTTGCGACTTAAAATATCACCGTGCGAGTTGTAAAATTCACTTTGTAGCACCGGTGCGACTACAGAATCCGATCTTTAAAGCTAAAAGTTGTGCAGTTTACATCCAAAAGAATGTGTCACTCTCTCGGTTCTGCACCGCTGCTGGAGAAGTATAGCACTGTCGAAGGCAGCGCAACTAATCTCCCCCCCACGCCCCAGAGAGGGAGGAGAGAGAAGAGAGCGAGAGAGCGAGAGAGAGAGAGCGAGAGCGAGAGCACACACGTCTTCACCCCAGCGAGGGAGGGAGACAGAGAGAAAGGGAGAGAGATAGAGAAAGAGAGAGCTTTCCAGTCCTTACCTTTTTTCTCAAATTGACCAGCAGAAAAGTGAGCAAACTATAATCCACATTGTTAGACAAAGTAGTGTGCCCTGAAACTTTCTTGGAAATGTGCATGTTGCCTGCAGTGGCAGCCAGCAGCGATGTAAGATGAGCCTGTGCATTTCACGGTTTTCACCCTATATAACTTGAACGCATAGGCAATCAAGTCAAGACCATTAATTAATGACAGCTGTGTAGGGGTGACGATTGCGTGATGCTTCTATGTACAGGATTCTATAGGTCACCACTTTTGGTGTGACACACACACGGCTTCTGTTTACAATGCGTTGTCAACACGTGCTGAGTTGACAAAGATTGATAGATTTTGGAGAAGACTGATAGTTTATCCTTTAGTAATTAGGCTGTGGAAGTATTCACACTAGGCTACTTTTGGATTTATTGGGATTGGCAATTTGGGGAAAGGAGGAGGAGGTGATCAAGCTCCACAAGACCACATTGGTAGGCTCAAGGCTGCATTTTTCCCCCTTTTTTTTCCTCTCGAGGGTGCATGGGATGATGTGAGCCCCTCCAGCAGGCTAGGGAGCCCCGCTCAGGAAACGACCGCAACACACTCGTCTAAAGATTTTAAACTATAGTCAGAGCCTGGATCCAGCCCAAAGACCCCGCCCACTCTCTGAGTGGACTGCGTCTCTTGAAAGCTACAGTCTGATAATCAGGCTATAGGTGCTGCCAGACTTACTAAAGAGCCGCGGACGTTTTCGGCTGTCGGACAGCTTCTTTTCCGGGTTTTTAGACAGCTGGTGGATGGAAATTAAAGGACCACTTCACCACTTTTCAACTTCTCTTCCTATAATTGGTCCTAACTAATGTTCATGATAAAATACCACAATTTTTTCCTACTCAGTCTGTGTCTCATAGAAAGGCTCTGGGCAGTTCAGAAACCCGTCCACCAGTGACATCATCGATGGTGAATCCAAGCTAATAGAAACGGCAGGCTTTCTTTTCCTGAAAAGTTGCAATGCAAAAGTTGAAGCCATCGTTCTCACGATAATACAAATCTAAATATATTTTAAAACAAATCTTGTTTAAAAAAAAATCTGCCTAATGATGATGTCACTGGTGGACGGGTGTCCGAACTGCCCAAAGCCCTCCTATGAGACACAGACTGAGTAGGAAAAAATGGTGGTGTTTTATCATGAACATTAGTGAGGACCAATTATATGAAGAGATGTTGAAAAGTGGTGAAGTGGTCCTTTAAGCTCCACCTCCGCGGACGACTGCCGCGCCGGCCAGATTCCCGGAAACGCTCTCCTACGCGGCAGTCGTCCGCGGAGGTGGAGCTTCTTTTCCATCCACCAGCTGTCTAAAAACTCGGAAAAGAAGCTGCGGACAGCTTCTTCTGGCCGCGGCTGTCGGCCGATTTGCGCTTAGGTGTGGAAACACCTAAGCGCAAGCTCATAGCGCGCCACCGAGTGGCGCGCTATGACCTTGTAGGTCTGCTATTTTTGAAAAATCATGAAAATGGGCCTCAAATCTTTGAATATATATTATTACAGAGTGAACATTTGAACTAAAATCTTTGGCGGAGGCATATTACATATCATTTTTGGGGTCCTTGACATGAAATATTGAGCACCACTGATACAGAAACATAAGGTTTTTCAGGAAAATGTCAGGATTTTGAAGACATTTTTTTAATTTCGACGTCAGGCCTATATGGGTTCATAATATTACTCTTTCAGTAAAGGGACACATCCTTTAGTTTCCAAATACGATTCCTTGTTTCCATAATGGGGTTTCCTTCTTGGTTCCGGACCCCACCACTGACCTGCAGGCCCTCGATGGCCAGTTTGAGGATGTTGGGCGTCAGCTTGGACGCCTGCTTGAAGGAGAAGTTGCTCCAGTCGATGATGAGGATGAAGCCGTTGATCTGGAGCTCTGGGTTCTCTATCAGCACCTCGAGAGACAGCAGGATGGCACGGAGGATGTCTGTGAACGAGTTCCTGGTGGAGAGAGAGAGAGGGAGAGAGAGAGAGAGAGAGAGAGAGAGGGGGAGAGGGGGGGAGGAAGAGAGAGAGAGAGAGGGGGGGAGGAGAGAGAGAGAGAGAGAGAGAGAGACAGAAAGAGAGATAGAGAGGGGGAGAGGGGGGAGGGAGAGAGAGAGAGACAGAAAGAGAGATAGAGAGGGGGAGGGGGGGAGAGGGAGAGAGGGAGAGATAGAGAGAGAGGGGGGGAGAGGGGGAGGAAGAGAGAGAGAGAGAGAGAGAGAGGGAGAGAGACAGAAAGAGAGATAGAGAGGGGGAGAGGGGGGAGGGAGAGAGAGAGAGAGACAGAAAGAGAGATAGAGAGGGGGAGGGGGGGAGAGAAAGGAAGAACACAGAGACAGAGTCAGATCCCAGATCAGTTGAAAAGAGAAGTGTGCGTGCGTGCGTGCGTGCTGCTGCCTATAGTTTCATGTGGGGCTTTTCATACTTCATAAAGTATTTTGTGCTCTTCAACGAGATGATCAACTTCTGATCCGCGGAGCTTTGGTCTGGAAGGACACAGCACTGCTCAATGGTGAAAGACCATGTCTAGCGACGTGAATGACAGAGAAAATAAATCGACCCCAGTCCGAAAACTTTTTATACGCACGCAATATTCGGCGGCAATGTGCAAACGTGATTGACATTATGTGAGGTCGATAATTCTTTTCCGTGCTCCGACATTCACTCTGATATTCGTCCTGAAAAACACATGCTGTGTGCAAACAGTCACTTTAACTACGGCAGCGGCGGTGGCTCAGGGGTAGAGTAGCCGGACCGCAAGGTTGCCAGTTCGAACCCGGGCTCCCCCAGAGTTAGTGTCAAAGTGTCCTTGAGCAAGACACTGAACCCCTAATTGCTCCTGATGTGCTGGTTGGTGCCCTGCATGGTTTCCGCCGCCGGTGTATGAATGGGTGAATGTAATGCATAATCTATGTAAAGCGCCTTGGATAAAGGCGCTATATAAATGCACCATTTACCATTTTAACTATTTTTTTAGGCGCTCGGGTGGAACAATGCCTGCTCACCAATGCGGGGGTCGTGTGTTCGAATCCATTGTAGTGCATCCGGCTTTGTCGAGCGTCTATATGCACATAGGAGAGGAGGCCCTGAAAGTAGGAGTTATTTCCAAAATCTCTGTTGTGCATAGAGCCTATTGACAAATTTGGTTCCATTTGTACACTCTCAGAGCTAAATTAAGCTTAGATTTTACAATATACATTGGTGTCCCAGAGATAGAAATTCCATTAAACGGGGGACCATAGCCTAATTCAGGTCAAACCGGGGGCCTTTGAAATGATAATGGTTGAAAATCACTGCTAGAGCCGCAAAAATCTTCTCTTATGGGGGTCCTTGGCATACATCTTCAAATGGGGGTCCGCAGGCTAATGAGTATGATTTTGGGGGTCCTTGACATGATAAAGTTTGGGAACCACTGCTGTACATAGTCGGGAGGTGTAAGACAGAGGCTAATGTAGACATTTTTAAAGCTCAGCTCAAGACCCACTTCTACACCCTTGCTTTTAATTGATTTATTTGTCTTTTAAAAAAAATGTTATTCATGTCCTCACTGTATTGTTTATGCCCTGCCTTTCTTTTCTTTTTTTGTGTAAAGCACTTTGAGCTGCATTTCATGTCATGAAAAGTGCTATACAAATAAAGTTTTATTATTATTATTATTATTAATGTGTGTGGGGAGGAACACATTGGCATAATGACTAAATTGAGGGTAGGGGAAAAAAAGGGGTAAGAAAGACCCAAGAAATTGTAAATGTGCAAATTGTGCATACCTGCCCTGGTCCCAGTTGGAAGCGAACAGGATCAGTATTTTGCGTCCATGTTGGTCCGGAGTCTCCAAGACTCCTGGGAACCCGTCCATCAGCGCTCTCTTAATGCCTGGGTCATCCACCTGGCACGCACGCACACGCACACGCACACGCACACGCACGCACGCACACACACACACGCACACACGCACACACACGCATTACACTACTATTAATATACAGTACAGTATACTGTTCCTTGAGCTCCAGTAGCAACCTCTAACTCTTAACTTACCTTACCTATAGCTCCAGGTTGTAACCATTTCTCTTTCCCTATTGTAATATGAGTGCACACCTTAAAGCTCGGGCACATATCCAGGTTGTAACTATATTGTAATATGAGTGCATGCATATAGCTCTAATTATTGTAATATGAGTAATAATATCTGGAACTTCTATAGCGCTTTTCTAATACCCAAAGGAGTATACACCTTAAAACTCTAACCATAATTATTGTAATATGAGAGCACGCCTCAAAGCTCTAACCATAATGATTGTAATATGAGTGCACACCTTAAAGCTCTAACCATAATGATTGTAATATGAGTGCACACCTTGAAGCTCTAACCATAATGATTGTAATATGAGTGCACACCTTAAAGCTCTAACCATAATGATTGTAATATGAGTGCACACCTTAAAGCTCTAACCATAATGCTTGTAATATGAGTGCACACCTTGAAGCTCTAACCATAATGATTGTAATATGAGTGCACACCTTGAAGCTCTAACCATAATGATTGTAATATGAGTACACACCTTGAAGCTCTAACCATAATGATTGTAATATGAGTGCACACCTTAAAGCTCTAACCATAATGATTGTAATATGAGTGCACACCTTGAAGCTCTAACCATAATGATTGTAATATGAGTGCACACCTTGAAGCTCTGGAACATGTCCAGGTTCTGCTGCCTGAACTGGAAGTACTGGGCCAGCAGTCTGAAGGTCTCTGACTGGTCAAACTTCCTGGCTCTCAGGAAGCGCAGGATGAAGTCATCGTCTGTCCGCAGGAAGCCGATGTCCGGCCGCGTCACGATCATGTCACGCACCTATAGGGTCAACCAAGGTCAAAGGTCAAGGCTCAAAATCATATATAGAAAATGTCCTTTGGTCGAAGTCAATAGTCAATGTTTTCCTTCAGAAATTATTTAAAAAAAAAGCTGATCTACAAGCTATTTGTGAGTTTGTAGATCTCATTACTTACTATCACATATTACAATAAATCAACTAAGACAAATAAAAGGTGAGCAGGGAGTGTGCGGCGGGAGTTTGGAAGCGCCTGCCGCTCCGAGCCGCTCCGGTCGGGGCTGCGCGCCACATATGTTTGAGCATGCCCGGTCGCACGGACATGTAGACACAAAGAAACGTGTTGCATGTTTACTGCGTGTTTAGGACACGAACATGAATAGCGAGCGTGACGACAGACCCAGGGGCATGCACAGATGGACACGAGGTAGTGCTAGAGCACCTGCCCTTTCGCCCTCTGGACAGCGCCGCACAAGGTTCCCTTTTTTCACTTCACTGAACAGCCCCCTTGAGCGAGGAGCAGCATTTCCCCCGCTCCACTTCGCTTGTATGCACTGGTAGTAGTAGTACAGTAGTACAGTCGTAGTATAGTAGTAAGTAGTAGTAGTAGTATTGGTGGTAGTAGTAGTAGTAGTAGTAGTAGTAGTAGTAAATAAATACATACCTGCTGTATGTCGTGATGTAGTGTATAATAGGAGCAGTAGTAGTGGTAGTAGTAGTAGTAGTAGTAGTAGCAGTAAATACAGATACATACCTGCTGTATATCGTGATGTAGTGTATAATAGTAGCAGTAGTAGTGGTAGCGGTAGCGGTAGTGGTAGTAGTAGTGGTAGTGGTAGTGGTAGTGGTAGTGGTAGTAGTAGTGGTAGTAGTAGTAGTAGTGGTAGTGGTAGTGGTAGCGGTAGTAGTGGTAGTGGTAGTGGTAGTGGTAGTAGTAGCAGTAGCAGTAGCAGTAGTAGTAGTACGGTAGCGGTAGCGGTAGTAGTGGTAGCGGTAGCAGTGGTAGTGGTAGGTGGTGGTGGTGGTGGTAGTGGTAGTGGTAGTAGTAGCAGTAGCAGTAGCAGTAGTACGGTAGCGGTAGCGGTAGCGGTAGCGGTAGCGGTAGCGGTAGCGGTAGCGGTAGTGGTAGTGGTAGCGGTAGTGGTAGCGGTAGTGGTAGTGGTAGTGGTAGTAGTAGTAGTAGTAGTAGTAAATAAATGCATACCTGCTGTATGTCGTGATGTAGTGTATCTGGGTTCTCGTTCAACTCCAGCCTGGCTTTCTCTGTGGTCTCGGCACTCAGCCCGGCGTGCAGGTGATTCATCATGGTGCCCACGTCACTGTCCAGTCCGTCCTGCTTGACAGCCGGCTTGTCACCTCGCCGTCCCAACCACAATGTTGGACACCTCGCAGACTCGATCCAAGCGGGGCTTTAACGTTCTCCAATCGTTGTGATGTGCGCCGTTGTATACCAGAGGTGTCTTTCCCCCCCCCCACCCCCACCCCACACACCTATGTTTTCAGTATAATCTTGCACGTATTTAGTATAATCTCACGCCTGTGTGTTCAGTATAATATCACAGCTGTCTGCTGTGCTGACACCACTTCTGGAGCGAGTCTCAGCGGGCAATCTGTCGATGTGCCGTCTGCCTCCTGGGCATGGCTTGCCCCTCGACGCGTCTCATTCACAGAGCCCCGAGGTCAGACTGTGCGCGTTCACTGTGCACGTTCACCGTCCGTGCAATTCAATTCAATCCCAGCCGTCTGGATCACCAGGAGACATTCCTCCTCTCAAGGTAAAAAAAAAAAAAACTAAAAAGAAAAGAAAAAGAAAACGAAAACAACGTGTTGAAGAGAGATTCAGGTTGTTTCTCTAGGACACAATCATAGTCGCGGAGGGGTTTCGTCTACACGTCTGGTCGCGGTGTTATATTGCTAACAATGTATTCATTCGGTCATGGGTTCGATCCCGGGGCACCGGCAACGCAGCGTTTGAGTGGCACAGCGTGGGTGTGGCAAGACGTTATAAGCACTGGGAGCTGATGGTAGGTGTGGCGCTCCACCTCAGCAATCCATCTCCCCAGGGGGCCTAGCGGCGGGATAGACGCCCGTGTTTATACCGGCAATAAGCCTCGCCGACCTACTTACTTAATTATTCAAAGGTTATTCATTTGTTGCCTTCGATTTCGGGCCTGTCCGTAAAAGTCTATGAAGAAACAATCGTGTGCGCTGTCCTCATGTACATTGTCAGTGCGTGCAGAGCAACAAAGCCCTAGTCTGAAGACTGGTAAGACACAGCCTAACGGGTTTTACACTGAAAAACCTTGAATAAAGTCAGGACCCATTCAATGGATCATTTAGTCACATTCAGTTCTGTTGAAGCTGTTGCTGCACGTTAGGCAGTGCGAGCACTTCTGCATCACAGGGCCACAGACTTCCAGTCACTTTGGGGGGGGGGGGAATGAAAGGCCACAGGTTCGATTCCCCTGGTAAAACCGAATGATCCTCTTCTGCAGTGAAGCCACACCTTTTCTTGATCAAAAACCATCAACGACTCGAGTCTTCCAAACAGTGGCGAGTCCTTTCTGTATACGCGCTGCACTGGTGGAGAGAGATTAGAATGATTGATATTATGATTAGAATTACATTTTCCATTTATGATACACTTCCATAAACAATCAAAATCATGGGTCTTCAACAGGGGGCCCGGGCTCGGAGCTATTACAGTTACTGACACACGATCTTTGGTTTATTATTATTATTGTGTCTCCCACTCCGCAGTTCCATATTATGGACTCCCACCTGCCGATCAAGAGTGTGACTGCGGACCAGGCCTCTTCACAGAGCAGGACCATGGATTGCTACCATATTATATTATGTACCACTACACTGTATATTATCTTACAATTCTTATACTATACCACTATTATCTAACATCATTGTTATACCATATTATACTATTATATTATCTTTCACTATTACATGTATTGCTACTGCTATTGCTGCTACTTGCTGTTTGACTGTATATCTCCCTCTCTGTCTCTCCTCTCTCTTTCTCTCCCCCGATACGGTCGAGGCAGATGGCCGCCCACCCTAGAGTCTGCATGGGTCTGCACACTAGAGTCTGGGCCTGCTTGACGTTTCTTCCAGTTAACACCCTGAACGCCCAGGACGAAGTTCTTTGTCCTTTCTATTAGTAACGCCCGACGCTCAGGACGAAGTATTGTCCAAAAGACGAAGTTTATTGATACGAGAACGGATCGCATGGCTGTATAGCCCAGGCGCGCCTGCTGGGCAATCCTCGGTGACGCGCAAGAGTGAGACGTGATCGAAAAACTCCCTCCCCTGTTTAGCTGATGAAAACGAAAATCTTAAAACGTTCATAACTCGCGATCTAAATCATCCTGTCTTTTTATGAAAAAAGATCCTGTGTTAGACGGCGCTCCGCGGTCCAGTCGCTAGTCTCGATAGATTTATTCTTGTATCCCGTTGTTGTCGATCGACTAGAGTGGTGTGGCTATTGTTAGCTGCTACACACACATCAACCACTTCCGCCGGTCCGTCCGGAAAAGGGGTCCGTGTTTATAAATCGACTGGGCGCATGAATGTAATGGATTAAATAACCATGGCCGCTTAAAGTGTTAAGGGGTTACGTTTTTCGTACTACCAAAGAAATAACAAAATGTATTATTGATATAGATATTTGGTGTAGATGGAAAAGGACAGAGCCAACTGTCATATTTTGAGGGTTGAAGTGATTATACGTGAACCAAAGAACGAACAAACAGACATTAACCTACACAACAGTCCAGTCACAATTTTGTACAATGTTTTGTATAGAGGGTATGCGCATGCATAAAGTGAGTGGCAAAATGAGTTTAACGTCATTTAATGCAATCAGATAGGATAGGACTTTTCTGTTTGGATGTATGGGCAGTCAAGGTCAGAAAGTAGATTATTTTTGCCACTCAGTAGGCGTTCCCGCATAACTTGTTGACACATGCATACCCTCTATAGCAGGGGTTCTCAACGTTTTGGGCTGGGGACCCCCGGAAATGCTTTGCCCATGTCCTGCGACCCCCGCCCCGCCCCCCTCCCCACCACCAATACACTACAATAACCTTAATAAGAGAGAAAATACATCATAAAGAAATACTATAACCAGATATAATCATTAAAGGAAGGTTTATGCATGCACTATGTTTTCAAAAAAAGAACAAATTTGTTGTTGTTTTTTTGCAACTAAATGGCTGGAAAAGAGAAATGAAGAGTTTACATAGTACACATAGTACATGCATAAACTTTCCTTAATGATTATATCTGGTTTCAGTATTTATTCATGATGTATTTTCACTATTATTATGGTTATTGTAGCGGGCAATTTGTATTGGGGTGGGGAGGGGGGGGGGGGGGGGGGGGGGGGGGGGGGGGGGGGGGGGGGGGGGCGGGGCGGGTTGTCACGAGACACGGCCAAAGCATTTCTGGGGGTCCCCGGATCAAAACGTTGAGAACCCCTGCTCTATAGTATAGTATAGTGAGTGCATTTACCTTCTTTTAGTCTTGGTGTTGTTCTTTAACAACATTCTCAGCAGTTTGCCGGGTGTGGCCAGGTCTTTACCTTGACGTTTCTCTTCTGTTATGTGTAACCGACCGGCAGTGGAGACCAATAAACTCAACTGTTGCTGGTCGTAGAAAGCCTGTTGAGTTCCGTTATAGATACTATAGACTGGCCATACAGGAGGAGGACATTTAAAACCTGCTCTCTGGATTATGTCTGTGAGTGAACCTTAACCTAGGAGAAGAGAAGAGAGGAGAGGAGAGGAGAGGAGAGGAGAGGAGAGGAGAGGAGAGGAGAGGAGAGGAGAGGAGAAGAGAAGAGAAGAGATAAGCGACGTTTTTGTAAAAGAAATCTGAGAATCTTAATTTCCCTCAATGCATAACATAAAAATCTACATTTTGCTGATATACAGAAAGAATACAAAAGGCATATTATATTCCTTAACCAAATATTGCCAGGCCAGGCATGAAATAAAAAGTGCAACGTCTTGTCTGTTACATCACATGCAAAAGACATTTCTGTGGCTATACCAAGTGGGGGGGGGGACTTTTTTTTAACCGGCCCACATGTGCGTTCCTCGGCCACACGCACACGCAGACAGCATTACATTCACAGAAAACCACCCAATGATAGAACCGCAGAATTTCCGATTAATTATTAACTGTTAGTTTAGTACTTTAGTTGATATTAAGTTAGTAGGCCTAGTTATATAGTAGACATGTGGAGTTAAGTGTAGGTTTGTTGCATCACTGTGACTTCATCGTAGCCAACAGCTGACGTGATCTAAAAGCCGGGCTCTGTACAAACAGCATATGATAGCACATCTACTAAACATTCTGCTTGACCAAATACTACTCGTCCTCCCTGAGGGTCACCTCAGCACTTTTGCCGACTAAAACTATGACAAAAAATGTAGGTCAAGTAAAAAATTTCACTGACAAAAAACAAATACAAATGTAAATGTGACTAAAGCAATGACTAAATATACTGATAATTTAGTCAACATATACAACGTAGTCTAAATGTTAGGAAGGGACTAGTGGAGAAGAGATCCAATAGAACTAAGACAGGTATATGCTTGGCTGTGTGCAGGTGTCGCATTCCGAAAATAGCAGATCTATAAGCTCATCTTGTAGATCGGCTATTTTCAGCATGTGTAAAACAGGCAGAAAGAACTTTTTGTCGACCAAATGAACTGTAGATGTCGTGATATTTAGTCAATTAAAAGTATACTAAAACGAAAACATTTCAGATGACTAAAATGTGTCTAAAACTAAACGGAATTGTATCTAAAAGATATAGGATATATGACTATGACTATGATCAAAATTAACACCACAGTGTATAGGCTAATGAGACCGAATCCTATTCCCAGAGAGCGCAGGCAGGCTGTAGGCTGTAGCTGAACGGGTAGGTAGAGTGAGCAGCAGACGGCAATGTGTTGAGGTGTCCCTGAGCAAAGACACATGCACTTAACTTCCGCCTGAGCTCCGCAGCTGCACGGGATGAAATTAGTCTAATTATCATTAGTCTGCGTTGCCAGACTGTTGCCTCTCGCAATTTTCAAATGCTTCCCTCATACAGTCTGGACTCTGGAGCAACGGAAGCTCTATCATGAGTACGCGATAAAGCGGAAGTTGACACCTCCTCCCCCCCTGCACTTCACTTTTGTCTTTACAGTCGCGCACATTCATCCTAATATAAATAGAAATCATCTAAGCATATATAGCTTGCTGCTTAGCAGAAATGGAAATAAAAAATAAAATGTAAAAACATTTTTAAATATTTTCGTGAACCTGCTTGGATTTCGGGAGGTGTAGTTCCAGACTTTATATATAGCATTCAGAGACTGTGGAATCGTTGTCTGGCTATGCAAGACTAAATTAACATTAGCCCACATAAACTGGACCACATGCTATTAGGGATGGAGCTTGAAAACCGATCAAAAAAAAATCCGATAACAAGCTTACCCGTTATCAATAAGCTGTTGGACTTATCAAGCCTGTTATCGAGCAAAGCGGCCCATGATGTCATGTTTAAACAATCAAGACAAGAGGCGATCAAGAAATAAATAAATCACCCATGCTGGCTCAAACGTCGGTCTAAAAGTGTATTGATACCTTAACCAGCACTGTCCGGGTAAAATTATGCTTTTAGTGACGATACACATACTCAGTTTCTTTAATATTATTGTATTGGTAAAAAGTTAATTTGCCTTCCGTCTGTTAGAAAAGTACTGTATTTGAAGGCCCTAGTAAAAGATACTGGTTCTGTTCAGAAGTTATTGTCTCCTCTCTTTCCACAAAAAAATAGAAAATGCTCGATATTGTATTTGTATTGTATTGTATTGTATTGTATTGTATTGTATTGTATTGTAGGGGTGCCCGTTGGGCACTGGCCTACTTGGAACGATGCAAGTTGGAAATTAATGCCCCACCCAGTTATTATGTCTGTGTCCATTTAATGCCCATATATGGAGTTCTTTGTCAGCCATGCCCAAATATGGAGTCTATGCAGATGTCAGAACATATTTGTGATGTCAGAACAGGCCAGCTCCATATATGGAGCCTGGGCAGGGGCCCTTGTCCAGAGCCCGGGCAGAGGCCTTTTGTGGCGGTTCTGGACAACCGTGGGTCCCACTGACTCAACACGTGTTGAATTTGAAGTCCGTGGGGCGAACGGTTCTCGAGTTGCGTGGATTACAGACGTATATGTATACACACAGAGACTTGGTGCATCTATAGATAGATTACTGATTAATTCAGTACCACAATGGAAACAACTCAAGCCCCCCCCTGTAGTCCGGGAGCCGTCACAAGCCAGAAATGTATACAAAAGTATAACCAAAAAATGAAAATCTTGTTCTGCTGCTTTTGCTTGTAAAATGTGTTATATTGATTTTGGCAACACAACATCTTTCTCAAATGTCATAATACTGTACATACCTAACATCTGATTGTATTGGTAGCCTTAGTTTACTCATATGTGAATTTAGATCTTGAAATGTAGCACATTTGTTAAAGAAAATGCTTCGACTTAAGTGGTTGGCACCCAGCACAATGAAACATACATATAGTACATTTAGCTTATAGCTT
The DNA here is from genome assembly GCF_951216825.1 of Electrona antarctica. Lineage (NCBI taxonomy): Eukaryota > Metazoa > Chordata > Actinopteri > Myctophiformes > Myctophidae > Electrona > Electrona antarctica. The sequence continues at coordinate 34,698,345 of NC_136801.1, forward strand.
ATAGGTTTGACCTCAGCGATATCTGGCTTTACAAACCAGATATTGTTGGCTTAGAGCCTTAGAGGTTTCTGCATCCCGGGTAAGTTCGGATCGGACACCACTGCAACAAGACAACCGGTTCGAGCTATCTTATAGAAAGTATAGAAAAGAAAAGCTGAGTGACTGACGCTGAATAGGTTTAAGTATCGTAATTATGAATCCATTTTTGAACCCATTACAGCGGGAATGAGTCATTATTGCAACAGGTCGTTTCAGGGAAGCAATCAGTTGAACTAGGCATCCGGCTGTGCTTCGAACGAGCATGATCAACACCTATTGGTTGGATGCTTCTGAAAATTCTTCTGATTGTGATTCTGCTTAGTCATTGGTCAAGTATGTTCTTTCAGTATATTGACAGCTGAGCTTAACAACAGCCCTGGTGTCAAGCACCTGCTGCTTGGTTTTGTCCAACGCAGCCCTGTCAAGGTTCATTTCTCAACAATGTCCCTCTAATGTCTAACCGACCCAGTGTGGGGTTGGAGTTGAGGTGGAGGGAGAGAGAGAAGAATAATCATTTTCATAAAACTGCAATACTCAATGACCCCTGGCTTCATTTTCACGTACAAACTCTTCCCTATTGGGTATAATTCAAAATGGTGGGAGATCTAAAGAACAGAGGTTACGTAACGTAGGTCACGTACCACATTGTTCATCATAAGGAGATGAACATGTGCAATGAAGTTTCCTTGCTGTAGTAGTTCAAACAGGGCATGGGTTATAGGCTACTTGTTCAAAGTTTACATTTAGTTATCATTGTTCAATAGCGCCGCCCTTTGACGAATATTATTATTATTATTGTTATTATCCGTCGTTTTCCACTGTGAGAATCCCTCAGGAACTGAAGCTCATAGTAATTTGTCAAAAGACCTCTGACCTTTAGATCTCCTATTGAGTCAATTTTATAATTTGCTCAATCCGCTTTTTTGGACGTCAAAGAATGTTATTGTGGCCTTGTAAGTTGTAACCACTCAACCATGACAATCGTATTTCCATTCATGCGAGTGGAGTCTGGACTCTGGTTTTGGGACTACAGCGTTGACAGACAACCTCTTCGTCATCTCCCATCTCCAATCAGTGAACGACACTAGCCCATGACACAGAACCTGATTGCAGCTTTGAGCAATCATGCCATGTCGGGGACACATCACAATTGTGGAGAAAAAACCCTTCAAAGGCAGAAATGCCTAATTTGGAAGCCAATAGTACAAGTCTTCGGATGACATTCAACTGCAGGGCACTACTTTATTCAGCTGACTATGTTTATTGATTTAGGTGGAATAATATTTATGTTCTATAGACCTGTATTATTCTGTCACTTCAAAACATGTGGTCATGACCACATGTATGAATGTATGTATGCCACATGTAGGCCTGTGTAAATTAATGTATGTATGAAAATTTAAAATTTGATGGTTTGATCTCACAACCCTATTTTTGTGGGAAATATTCTGTGGATGTTTGGTCCAAGATGCTCAAGATAGATGGCCTGCAAAGGTGAATATGCAACCACCTGAAAATAAATATGCTACAGTTTCACTAACACAGATTGTAGAAAGCAGATTTGATACATTGGACTTGATTATTGTGCATAAAAAAAACGATATATTTGATAGAATTTGGGGTTTTCGTGCATGAAGGGGTTAATTTACATTATTTATTAACAATGCATTACTCATAAATCAAATAGATTGTGCATATCTACATTCATAAAAACTGTAGAAAGCAAATTTGAGTGTTTTGCCTGAAATACCATAAAACTATTTTGGGCATTAACGTTTCGGGCTTAATAACAAAACATGCCCAAGGGATATCACTGGGCACCCTCTTGAATTCTTGAAGAGGTGACCCCAAGCTATACAAGAATCAGTTGAGAAATAAACCTTATCTGACGAAATCACGTTCAGCCAAAAATCAGCCATCGGCTCCTGGACTACTGGGGATTTTTGTTGTTATCCTTTTAGCATATAGACTTTGACTGTACAATACAGTATTTCAATCATTCAAAACTCCTCACAGGTAGGTATAGGTACAGGTATAGCCCACATAAACTGGACCTGCATGTTAATTCCCCGAGGGATCACCACAGGTAGATATAGGCCTAGGTAGCCCACATACTAATGGAGCGCATCAGCTAGGAGGCCTGCAGATATATTTTAAGCCACACTGTATAACCCCAGACTGTCCTCTATAGTGCATTACGTCCCTAGCAGCCCTAGAAATGACACACACCGTTTAAGCAGCTAAGTACAGTCACACTATGTCCAAAACCACAAATGACACACGCTTAGCTAACATACCCTCTCTCTCTCACTCTCTCTCTAGGCCTATAGCAAACTGCATGTTGTCGCCTCACTCGGAACAAAAACGAGCTTGTAGATCTGGCTATTTTTGGCTATAATGCCCCCCCCCCCTCCCCCTCTCTAAATACAGCAACACTGTGTCCAAAATAAGCCCAACGGACAGGCCCTCATGTGGGCTCGTCCCTCCGTCCACTGTGGAACAAGGTTTTGCCTTGAATAATTGATCGGTACTAGGATGTAAAGCCATAGCAGGGGGGCCTCCCTCCATCCTTTCACCAGAACCCCCACCCCCATGCCCCCCTCCCACACACCCCATCTGTCTGTCAGATTAATTGCGTCAGAGAGAGGGAGAGAGAGAGAGAGAGAGAGAGAGAGAGAGATATAGAGAGAGAGGACAGGACGATCATCTGCTTCTCCCAAGTCTGCTCCAGAACGACAGTGAATCAGGAGATATTTCCCATTTTCTCTTTTTTCTCATTTCAGTATTATGTGTTTTCTTCTTTGTCCCATGAAATAAAGCAGATCGAGATCTACAGTATAAAAGCTGCACAGCACGTTGCGATGCATTGTGACTTCATGATGTGTGAGCTTGTAGATCGGCTACTATCTATTTATTTATTTATTTATTTATTTATTTATTTATTTATTTATTTATAAACCCACACGGCGACCACACATAATACAATATGGTAGATATTCTACCTACTCACAAGCCGTCAGTGTCGTCACGCCCTTGCAGTCAGTATAGCCTATATAGCTATACAGTTGTAGCCGGCTACCATCGATGCTGTGCTGCTTGGATGGCGGCCGTCAGGCGCTCCTCCTCCGGGCATGAATAAGGTATAACCGCCGGCCGCGATGGTCCTGATGCTGCTGCTGCTGCTGCTGCTGCTGCTGCTGGTGGTTTGTTGTGACGGAGCACAGGAGGATGAGGCCATCGGTCCGTAATCACTGCACACTGCCAGCTGGATGATCACACACCATCACTGATGCATGGTTGGATGGATGGATGTGTGTGTGTGCGCGTGTGTGCGTGCGTGCGTGTGTGACTGTGAAGTGAACGACGATACGACGTTAAAAAAAAACCCCTGAACGATATCCGTCTGTGTGTTTCCGCCGTCAAACGTCTCTCTCTCTCTCTCTCTCTCTCTCGTGTGTGTGTAACGACGGTCGTGCGCGTTCACGCTCGTGCGCACACACGACACGCCGACGAAGGTAGTCTGCCTGGCAGGCTGGCTCGCGTTTATAGGCTGCTGCGCACACGCGCAGTGACCGGGGGCGAGCGCGAAGAAGACCACACGCATGCGCGTGCACGCGCGCGCGCGCACACACACACACACACACACACACACACACACACACACACGGCAGTGCACCCCCCTCTCTCCATATACACCCACACCAGTGTCTTTTCCGAGTAACTCACCTTCATCTCTCTCTCTCTCTCTCTCTCACACACACACACACACACACACACACACACACACACACACACACACACACACACACACACACACACACACACACACACACACACACACACACACACACACACACACACACACACCTAGCCTAAACACTGAGAAATTAGTACACATTTAAATGAATGTGTAACATTCATTGTGCAACTTACACAAAACTACATGAATAGTTCAAACAGTCTCTTTGGCATCTTTAGGCCATTAAGGACCCTTATAGCATATACATGAGCAACTGGCGTATTTATTTGTAGCCTATTTAGGTTATATAAAGTTAACATAACACACCGAATGACACATCTTCTCTGAACAACATTTTTAACTGCCTCGATGACATCAAGGCATGGATGGCTGCACATTTCCTTCAGCTAAACCAAAATAAAACTGAAGTCATCAAATTTGGCCCCCAGAAATCCGTAAATGACCTCAAAAGTTCCCTAGGCCCCATGCAAATTTTCACAACACAGTAAAGAACCTGGGTGTTCACTTTGACTCCAGCTTACATTTTAATAAACAAGTATCCAGTGTAGTGAGTAGCAGTTTTTATCAGTTAACAATAGCAAAATTGAAACCTATTTTAGCGTATACCTAGTCCTGAAACATGACTGCCATGATAATCATCGTGACAGTCATGACGCAACTGCAGCCTGTTTTACGCGATCGCTACATTTACAGTCCAAACGTGTATATAAACATTCCGTTTTAAAATATAAAGTACTCACAATTTGTCCCACGGGTGTTAGAGATTTGTTGGTACAGCGATTAGCATTGCTGCATCCCGCGTTGTTTAATAAAAAGCATTTTTATCCGAGCTGTTTTTTTTTGCCGTTGGCTTTCATCTACGCGCCCCTATCGGTCGGGAGGAGTGTGGCAGTCTGAAACACTGGGTGTGTTCGATATAGGCACGCTGACAGCACTGCCAATACAGACTAATAGGCGAGTGCGCTCCCGGTGTGCAACTTTGTATTTCCCAAACGAACCCCGTTTGAGAAAAGTAGCCGGGGAGCTCGGATAAAAATGCTTTTTATTAAACAACGCGGGATGCAGCAATGCTAATCGCTGTACCAGCAAATTTCTAACACCCGTGGGACAAATTGTGAGTACTTTATATTTGAAAACGGAATGTTTATATACACGTTTGGACTGTAAATGTAGCGATCGCGTAAAACAGGCTGCAGTTGCGTCATGACTGTCATGATGATTATCATGGCAGTCATGTTTCAGGGCTAGCGTATACCGTGACCTGGAAACCGTGATCCATGCTTTTATCACCTCTCGACTGGATTATTGTAATTCCCTGTATCATGGCCTGACTCAATCCACTCTGTCCCGCCTACAGATGGTCCAAAACTCAGCTGCAAGACTTTTGACAGGAACCAGAATGCGCGAGCACATAACCCCGGTTCTGGCCCAACTGCACTGGTATACCAGTGAAACACAGAATACATTTTAAAATTCTACTGTTCGTTTTTAAAGCCCAAAATGGCCTTGCACCGGAATATATTTGTGACCTGGTTTCTGCACCTCCAGCCTCCAGGGTACTCAGGTCAACCTCCCAAATGCCCCTTGCTGTCACCTCAACGAGCCAAAGGCGACCGAGCCTTTTCGGTAATTGCCCCCAAACTCTGGAATAGTCTCCCACTACACATCAAATCCAGCCCAACCATCGAAAGTTTCAAATCCTCCCTAAAAACTCACCTTTTCTCCATTGCCTTCAGCTCCTAGTTCTGTGAAGGTTTTAAACCTCTTTGTAATTGTAATTAGTAATTAGTAGGCTATTTGTTGTTTCATGTTCCTTAAGATGTTGTTATATTGTATTTTTCTTTTATGAAGTATTGCTAAACGTTTATTTTAATTTTGTATTTTAGGATGTAATTTTTATATGGAAAGCAGTAAGCACTTTTTTTTTTAACTTTTACGTTTTTAAATGTGCTATATAAATAAAGGTGACTTGACTTGACATATAAATGCATTTGAAATATATAGCAAAAAATATATAGCAAAAAATAGCGGCTATATTTTTGCTCCGTCAGTAATATACAATGTGGCCCTCTGTGAATGTGGAAATATAGTGGCCCTCTTCATCGTCAAATTTGCCCACCCCCTGCCTTATAGCTAAAGAGAAAAGCATGACCACCATATTGTATAACATTGTGTTGCAGTATTTCAACCTTTTTTCCCCTAATTCATATAGCTTATATTTAGCACAATTTATACAGGGCATGGTCATATACCCATATGAACCCAGTAAATGCATTAGGCCTAATATAGTATCTACCATATACATACATGCACAATATTGCAAATGGCAATAAGCCAAAAGTTTGCATGCATAACTATATTATGATTACAAATGACATGATTACTGTTGCAATGGACACATTTGTCAACATATATTTGACATGCATGGTTAAATCTGATTACCAATTACATGGTAATGACATAGCCAACATGGTTCACATATACATGATTACAAGGATACAAAAGCTATAGTAAACATGCAGGGGATAGACAAGAGAACAAAACAATAAAGTAATCGATGAGCCTATGTTGTTAGAGAATGTATGGCAATAATTTGTGTGCGCAAATTGCGTGTGTGAGTGTGTGCGCATGTGTAGCTATAAGTGTGTTTACTTTAAACATGAATGCATATCATGATTGTATGAATTCAGTGAGGATAGTTATAAGCCAATAGAATGTCTCAAGTCAAATACCTCTGTATTTGATACAGGTGATGTGAAGTTTAGAGTCTACTACGTGTTTTTTATCATCTTTTTTTTTTATTGTTGTTTTTTTGTTTATTGTTTTTGTGGCTTTCGCCTTTATTTATAGAGGGACAGACAGTAGGCTGACAGAAAATGGGGGAGAGAGATGGGGGAGTGACATGCAGTAAGGGCCGTCGGAATCGGGAGTCGAGCCCGTGGCACACTGCCAGACTCGGGCTACCGGCCAAGGTGCCTGGACCGCTGAGCCACGGCCCAGGCCTTTTTGTCTCCACCAGGCCGAAGGCATGGGGAGAGAGTATGTTTTGCACTCCGTCCGTCCGTCCGTGTGTGTGTCCGTCCGTCCGTCCGTCCGTCCGTCCTTCCGTCTGTGACCAGCTAATCTCCGGCACCGTTAACCCGGTCGATGCCACATTTTGCACACACACTCCCTGGATGCCAACGATGAACCTCTGCCCCAAAATTTCCAGAACGGCTTGTTATAGCGCCACCAGGAGGCCGTTTTGTGCAAAACAAGTTTTTGGACAGTACACCTACAGATTTTGTCCAAACATCACGCAAATTGGTACACAGTCTCTCTAGAGCCATTCAACGAAACTGGTCTTTCAGATTTCTCAGACTCCATCCTGATTGGCTAAGATTGGCTTCCAAAGTTCGCAGGAGTGCTCCGTTTCTAAAAAATGCTGCAAATCATGAACACATTGTGTGACTTCCGTGAAATTGTGCACGCACATTCCCACTAGGCCGAGGAAGAAATGCCACATGAACATTTTCAACTCAGCCTCATGGTGGCGCTATAACTGGCCGAAAAGTTTACCTCTAACTGCACGGATCTGTGGATAACTTTGTATGCCAACTCCCTAAAGGCCAAGGAAAAACCTTTGCCTGGAATTTTTCACATCTGCTCTTTATAGCGCCACCAGGAGGCCGACCTATGTAAAACACATTTTCTAATATTACTCCTTCAGATTTTATCCAAATTTCACGCAAATCGGTACACATGCTCTGATTTCTCATAATCCACCCTCATTGGCTACGATTGGCTTCTAAACCTTTCAGGAGTAGCCCGCTTTGTACCCGTTTTGTACAAATCGCCACAACTACTCAACTCAGCGTCCGATTGTGGTGAAACTGTCCATGCATATTCCCACTAGGCTTTGGAAGAAATGCCACTTGACAGTTTTCAAATCAGACTCATGGTGGCGCTACAACAGGCCAAGCCGCGTCACACACACACACGTTTATATTGCTCCTAAACATTTTGCCAAACATCACACACACACTCCTATCCTCCTGGTGGAGACCTGTGCCCAGAAGGGCACTTTTTCTAGTTTATCATCTTTTTGACCTAAATTTAACAAAATCATCGGCCAATGAAGGGCCTCAAACACAGTACCGCGCGGTCCAATTTCCCCGAAGGGTCCCTGAGAGCCAAGGGCCCCTGCCACTAGCCTGGCTAATAAGCCAGACCGAATCAGCCGTTGGCAAAAAAAAATTGCCTGCCACGACAGTGTGATTTGAGTCTGGCTTATTAGCCAGGCTACCCTGCCACGGCCCCACTGGCCCTATGGCTAATTTGGTCCTGCACCAACTACTACAAAAATTACTACTACATTTAACAGAGGCAACTTGTGATATCGCAATACCAATAATAGTTTTACATCTTTGCAACTTCTTTTCTTTATTTATTTTTATCAGCAAAGATTAACTTATTTGCCTCTGTTGGCCTATATATATATATATATATATATATATATATATATATATATATATATATATATATATAAAGCAGATTCATTTTTATTTGGTCAAAGTTGTAACAAATAATATCATATTACTTTTATTTTGAAACCCAACGAACTGAACGGTGTTGTTCCGGAAAGGACGACAGCTGTTAGCAGCTAGCAGTTAGCACTTAGCTTCTAAAGCTTGTTGTTGTTGTTGTAGTGCCACCATTTAGAACTGTGTCTACCTCTATTTAAACACCATTTAATACCTTAGCACTTCTTTAATATCACCATTTAATACCTTACTGTTGTTGTTGTACAGGCGCCGTACGTGTCGCATATTTAACGTGTCTCATTGTTTATCAGTTTTATATATAAGTAACGTCAGCGTGTTGTTTTTGTCATAAACAAACACTATCATGGAGCCAGTGGAAGTGATTAGCGACGCACCGCGGGTGAGTGTAATGTCATGTTAAATTCACTAACGTTTAGATTAGGAATAAATACATGTAATATGTGATTACACTGAGAGTAGATGGCCCATGACATGTCTGGACATGTCCCCCCCCATTTAACTCAGTGGTTCCCAACGTGGGGCCCGGGGACCCCCAGGGGCCCTCGAGGCAGTTCCAGCGGGTCCTCAGCTAAATGATAGTTTGGAACCAAATGGACCCTTATGGGTCTCTGTATGTACACTCAGAGTTACATTAATTAACATTGATTTTACATTTAAATTGGGGGTCCCAGAGATAGAAATGCCATTACATGGGGGTGACGTCGTAGACTAATCAAATGCATGTCAAACTGGGGGTCCTTGAAATTAAACGGCTTGAGAATCACTGCTAGAGCCATACAAATCTTCTCTAATAAGGGTCCCTACCTGGCATATCTTTTCAAATGGGGGTCTGCAGGCTAATTAGTGTCAATTTAGGGGTCCTTGACATGAAAACGTTTGGGAACCACTGATTTAACTAGAGCAGTGGCAACTCTCAGAGTAACAGATGCATATTTGAATGAGTTTCACTGTTAAATCATGTGAATAAATAAATGGTTATTTTCTTGTAGTGAATTTGCTAGTGGTAAACTTTGCCCTCTGGTGGCCATGTGCTATACAGGATTACTGATACATGGAGTGCTCCCAGAAAATTGTGCTTGTTCCCGTTCTAAAGGATAAAGTGGGGAAGCTGAACAGCTGTCATATCCAAAGTGATGGAGATGGTTATCTTGAGTAGAATTAAAACAATGTTAAACTCACTTTGCATGTTGCTTTGCCACTCGATGTGCCATTCACTTTAAGCATGCGCATACCCTCTATAAGCAAGAGAGCATGAGAAAACTCAAGGTGTATAATGATAGTATGAGGCTGCGGCTAGGAGCTCCAAGAAGCTAGCCATATGTTTGTAAGTGTCGGGGTTCCAACTTGCCCTGAAGTTTTAAGAAACTTGATGTATAAATGTATGTGCAGAGCAACTGAGTCAGAAATGGACATCATTACTGCTGTGACTAACCCTGTATACAGTTCGTATAGATTGTCTTACACAATTGTGGAAGCACTGGCGGACCTGCATGTTAGACATTGAAAAACTGTATTATTATTATTTCTTTTTGTTTTTGTACTGTACTTTGTGTGTCATTTGTACTGTTTTATGTATTTTACTCTTCTGTGATGTGGATCTCCCTGGGTCTGAAATAAAATTAAGCATCACCAACATTGTAGCTATACGAAAAGATTGAATTATCCTCTTTCTAATTTCTATCTGCAAAGTGTTTGCTTCATAAAACTCAGACATGCTATTATGAGCTACTTTCTATATAATGCTTTCCATGCAGGTGATACTTTTTTAATGACACTGTAGCAATGATTTGTTTATTCACAATATAGAGCTATTTAACACTGATATTGAATAAAGTATTTTATCGCAATGAATGATTGATCTGGTGATTACTAGTTGATTCATGATGATGATGATGAACACTTGTAGGTTTGTAGATCCCATGACTTACCTCTAAGTGGAGCCTCTGTAACACTCTGTTTGTGTGTATATGTGTGTGTGTATGTGTTTCAGAGCCCATGGGGGCGTCCCGTGCAGACCCCCAGCTGCTCTCTGACTGATGTGATGAGTGAAGAGCTCGCCAAGCAACTGGACGATGAGAACTACGACCTGGAAGCACTGTCTAAGTAAGACGCCATTATAGAATGTTCTTATGTTGATCATACTTATCACTGAATGTCATCCATCCATCTTAAACCGATTATCCGTAGTCAGGTCGCGGGGGCAACAGCTCCACCAGTGTTCCAGACGTCCCTCTCCAGAGCAACATTAGTAACTTCCTGGGGGATCCTGAGGCGTTCCAAGGCAAGCGAGTCGATGCGTTTCCTCCAACTGCGCCTTGGTCTGCCCCGGGGTCTCCTCCCAGTGGGACGGGCCTCGAGGACCTCCCTAGGGAGACGCCCGAGAGGCATCCTAACCAGATGCGTGAACCACCTAAGCTGGCTCCTTTCCAAGCGAAGAAGCAGCGACTCTACGCCGAGTCTCTCTCGCGTGACTGAACTTCTCACCCCATCTCTAAGGGAGATGCCAGCCACCCGTCAAAGAAAACTCATTTCGGCCGCTTGTATTCGTGACCTTATTCTTTCGGTCATTATCCACACCTCATGACCATAGGTGAGAGTAGGAACGAAGATTGCTCGGTAGACAGAGAGCTTTGCTTTCTGGCTCAGCTATCTTTTCGTCACAACAGTGCGGTACAGCGACTGCAATACTGCCCCTGCCACCCCTGCCGCTCCGATTCCCCCGGCTGATCTCCTTCTCTGTCCTCTCCTCACTCGTGAACAAGACCCTTGGATGCCTTTGATCAATCTGCAATCATTTTGACGATGCATGCGCAATTGCGCACTGGCGCACCACTTATGTGCGGGCCTGTGTATAACATATGACTCTCTCCTCCCCCCCCTCCTCTCCTCTCTCCTCCCCCCTCCCCTCCTCTCCTCAGTACCAGTGTAGACGTGTTGTTGTCGTGCGACATAGAACCAGAGACGGACAGTGACCTCATGATGGCCCAGATGATGCAGATGGAGTTTGACCGCGAGTTCGATACCCAGCTGCGTCTGGAGGAGAAGAAGCTTAACGGAGACAGCAAGGGTGAGGACGGGGGGGACGGGGGGCGTGTCCAAGCAGACCATAGTTAAACGGCTGGTGAGGAGCGCCAGTCATGTGATCTTGACAGACCCGATAACTTACGACCCGATGCTGATTTATTTTTCTACTTCTAACCGATAAAATCTATTATTGAAAGGCAGTGGTTTTCAACCCTTTTCATACCCAGGTCAATTATGTATTCATTATATAATTAATTATGTACACGGACCACCATTTGATGAGATGTAGCCTCTCAAACCCAAAACTTAGAATATTTTGACATTATTTGATAAGATTTTGTCAACAATTCCATGCTGTATAGATGTGGTACCATTAGGAGAGATAACAGCCAAACCCATAAAAAAAAAAAAAACTACATTCTGTGTAGGGAACCAGCTCAGTGGCCTTGTGGTTAGAGTGTCCGCCCTGAGACTGGGAGGTCGGGTTCAATCCCCGGCCGGGTCATACCAAAGACTCTAAAAAATGGGACCCAGTGCCTCCCTGCTTGACACTCGGCATCAAGGGTTGGATTGGGGGTAAGTCCCTGCGACATACTAGCGTCATGTCCAGGGGGTGTACTTGTACATCAAGCTGCCTCACGCTACAGAAACAGGAGATAGGCTCCTGCCCTATGGGCCTCATGGCTCGGCAAGGCTACTTACTTACTACTACTCTGTGTAGGCTTCTTGTGAATTAAGTAATGCACATGTTTAACAACAATTTCACTCTTGAGAGTGTACTCTCAAGATCTATAATTGTCAACTCTCCATCATCATCAGCTGTGGACCCCCTGGAACCCCCTCAAGGACCACTTTTTGAAAACGTGTGTGTGTGTGCGTGTGTGCGTGCGTGTGCGTGTGCATGTGCGTGTGTGCACAGTTTCCATCTCCTTTGAGAACTACCTGAAGGTCCATCCTTATGAGGACAGTGAGAGCTCTGATGACGAGGTGGACTGGCAGGACACCCGATATGACCCCTACAAACCAGGTACCATTCCCTTCCCCTACAAACCAGGTACCATTCCCTTCCCCGACTCCTACTGCCTTGCTCAATGTGTCTGTTTGTTAGATACAACCCCTACTAACCAGGTACCATTTTGCTCAATGTGTCTGTTTGTTAGAAGGGGCGGCAGTGGCTTAGGGGTAGAGTGGCTGGATGGTAACCGCAAGGTCGCCAGTTCGAACTAGGGATGTCGGTAGCGGTTATTTTTTTTAATAGGCTACCCCAAATGTAATATGCATCTAGGCCTATAGGCTACATAATTAAAGTTGGTAGACGAATGGTATACATGTATTTATGCTCCTTTTTAAAAGACAAACAAAAAAGCAACAATATAAAGAAATTGTTGTAGGCTTAATCATAAATAAACAACGCATCACATCTGCACGCATGCATCTGCGCGTCTACAGTACAGGGGTCCGCCGGTTCTAGTCCAAAACAGGCCAGTCCAGATCTGAGCAACCTATACCTATAAAGCCACTGGACGCATGGGCTAAGCCTTTTTTATTATTAAGGTCAGCATGCATGTCACCGTGTTCTGTTTGTTTGTTGACTTTTTGCTGACGAGAAAACCCTCAAACATCGATAGCACATGGCTAACTTGATAGCCGTAAGCCGTGCCAGTGTGGGGAGATGGATTGGAGGAGGAAGCGGCGGCGGCTGTAAACATTCTCCCTCCAGGGCAATAATGGATTTAATAATGCCTAAACAAAATACATACATACATGGATGCACCTGGGACGTATCCTCAGTGATGTATCCCAAGGTCATCGGGGTTTCGGGTCTCCCAACATCATACCCCTCACTCAGGTGACCCAGCCGGGGTGATCAAGTCCCGACTTACGTCCCAGTAGCTACCCTCGATCAGTCCCATTAGGGAAAAACCAGGGCCACACAATCCGTTCCTCCTGAACTACTCTGCCGGGACTGGGAGGTACCATTCTGGCGCGTGGAAGGACTAGGCTCTGTGGGTTGACTCCTGTCCGGGCCCCTCCTACGTCTCACCAGGTCCACTCCTGCTCTCACCAGGTCAGGCCCTGTGCGTTGCACCAGACTCCCAGCACCAGCCACTTTATTCAGGAATGGTGGATTCTCGAGCCGCAACAGTTCCGCAGGCTCCACCTTGCCCTTGGTGGTGCTGCAGGCTCCGCTTGAGGCTTGAATGGCCCTCCTAAAGGCCTCACCGTGGGTTTGTTGGGCTTCTTCCTCACAGAAGACACAGGCTGGGGCGCCAACCCATACTGCTCCCGGGTGCCGTCTAATTTCCGGCTGCCACCCGTCTCTCCGGTGGTCACCAGACTATTCCTGGTTGTCACGTAGTCTATTTCTATGAGTCACTATAAATAGAATAACTAAACAAAATACATACATACATGGATGCACCTGGGACGTATCCATGTAGGTCTCTGCATTGATACGGTCGACATGTTGTGTTAATCTCGTCTCGCTGTCACTCACCTTTAGTTTTGACTACCGCAAAGCTACCGTTGTAGCCAACTAGCCATTGAAGTACAACAGATAACTTTGGGACATTGAGGGGGCAGAAAACAGCGCCCGAGCACTGTTCATGCAGCCTGGAGTGTGACAAGCTGGGCGGCGCAAATAACAGCAATGTGTGCAACATGACAACTGTTTTAAAGTATTGTACAGTGACAACTAAAGTCTCTGTAATGTTTATGTTGTACTATTACTAAAAACGATGTAAAATAAAGGGATTTAAGATCAGAACACGCATTTATTATTATGCAAATTAACCATAAAGCTGATAAGCATACTCGGATATTTCTTAACGGTCGGTTAACCGGCTATCCGGTTACCTGTTGACATCCCTAGTTCGAACCCGGGCTCCCCCAGAGTTAGTGTCGAAGTGTCCTTGAGCAAGACACTGAACCCCTAATTGCTCCTGATGTGCTGGTTGGTGCATGGTTTCCGCTGCCATCAGTGTATGAATGTGTGTGTGAATGGGTGAATGTAATGCACAGTCTCTGTAAAGCGCCTTGGATAAAGGCGCTATATAAATTCACCATTTACCATTTATATAAATGCACCATTTAGATACAACCCCTACAAACCAGGTACCATTCCCTTCCCCCGACTCCCACTGCCTTGCTCAATTTGTCTGTTAAAACATGCCCCAAATGATGTTCATAACAATGTTATAAAAACAACACATTTAAAGCCAGGCGTTTCTTCGGGCACCCTTTTACCTGTGCCATGCAAAAACTAGAAAAAACCCTGTGACATGGCTCTTTAACCAGAAGTATTAGCCAACGCTGTTTCTGTCGCTCGATTTGACCGGAAGTAAAAAAAACATGAAACACGGTGATCTGCTAACCGAAACATCGTGCTACATTTGAGTTTAATCATCATTTGAGTCCTCTATTAGTCATCTGTGAGTCTCTCTCTCTTTCTCTCTCATTTTTGACTTGACTTAGAAAAGAGATTAAAAAAAATGTAAATTAAAACATGATTGCTTGTGTTGCAGACAAGCCTCAGGTGACGTCCAAGAAGGGTTTCATAGGAAAGGGAAAGAACATCACAACCAAACACGATGAGGTTGTGTGTGGACGCAAAAATGCTGCACGCATGGACAATGTAAGATGTCTGTCTGTCTGTCTGTAACCGTTGCATTCTGTATGTCTGTCTCACTGACTGTCACTTTCTCGGTCTCTCTCTCCCTCTCTGTCTCTCTCCCTCTGTCTCCCTCTCTGCAGTTTGCTCCATGTGTGCATGTCGGTGACGGGCTGATCATGGACCTGAAGCTGTCCAACCAGGTGTACAACTCTCTGAAGCAGCACTGCTACAGCGAGCAGAGACGCAGCGCACGGCTGCACGAGAAGAAGGAGCACTCCACTGCTGTGAGTGCACGCACGCACGCACGCGCACATTCATTCACACATACATGCAAGCAAACACATGTACTTGCAAGAAGCACTATTCACACACACATTCACACATGCATGCAAGCACACACATTCTGACAAACCTCGGTCAACACAGCTAAACCATTTGTCTCTCTGTGTCCTTCCTCTCTGTCTGTCTCTCTCTGTGTCCCTGTGTCTCTCTGTGTCCCTGTCTGTCTCTGTGTCTCTTTGTGTTCCTGTCTGTCTCTTTGTCTCTCTGTGTGCCTGTCTGTCTCTATGTCTCTTTGTGTCCCTGTCTGTCTCTGTGTCTCTCTGTGTCCCCGTCTGTCTCTGTGTCTCTCTGTGTCCCTGTCTGTCTCTGTCTCTCTGTGTCCCTGTCTGTCTCTGTCTCTCTGTGTGTCCCTGTCTGTCTCTGTGTCTCTCTGTGTCCATGTCTGTCTCTGTGTCTCTCTGTGTCCCTATCTGTCTCTGTGTCTCTCTGTGTCCCTGTCTGTCTCTGTGTCTCTCTGTGTCCATGTCTGTCTCTGTCTCTGTGTGTCCCTGTCTGTCTCTGTGTCTCTCTCCGTCATCCAGGAACAAGCGGTAGACTCTCGTACTCGCCTGCTGATGTTTAAGATGGTGAACAGTGGGGTTCTGGAACACATCAATGGATGCATCGCCACCGGAAAGGAATCTGTCGTGTTCCACGCCAATGGAGGGAGGTGAGACACGCAGCACACAGCATGCAACAATTTGCCTTTTACGAATATACTTCAATGTATATTGAACGTGGTTAACTGTGAATAGCTGTGTACGTGGTGACAAAAAGTTGGTGAGGTACAATTCTGAAAAGTTTCAGGTTGGGATTAGGTTTAGGATTAAGCACTTCACGGTTGGATTAGCGGTTTTAGGGGTTAGAGAGTTAAGCCTGACTTATACTTGGTTGCGGGCCAGTGTTGTGCACAGAAAATAGCAGATGTGCAAGCTTGTAGATCGGCTATGTTCAGGCTTCAGGATTACGGAGAAAAAAAAACAATTGCACCAAAAAAAGAAAACAGAAAACATGCTAAACGGCTGATGTCCTCGCAAGCATAGTAATCTGTGCAAGCATAGTAATCTCTCTCTCTCTCCCCCCAGCATGGAGGAGCAGAGTGTTCCAAAGGAGGTGGTGCTGAAGGTGTTTAAGACCACCCTCAACGAGTTCAAGAACCGGGACAAGTACATCAAGGACGACTACCGCTTCAGGGACCGCTTCAGCAAGCTCAACCCCAGGAAGGTCATCAAGCTGTGGGCCGAGAAAGAGATGCACAACCTCGCCAGGTACGGTTTCCAAATGTTCCTCGACTACCTTTTTTCACTGGCGAAAACTAAATGGAAACTAAGCTATGATGACTAAAACTAAGACTAAATGTATTGACAATTTCGTCAACAAATAACATCTAGACTGAAATGTTAGGAAGGGACTAGTGGACAAGACATCCAGTATAAGTCATTTTACACTTGTTCCATGCTGAAAATAGCCGATCGTCAAGCTCACAACGACACGTTGTGAGCTTGTAGATCGGCTATTTTCAGCATGTGTAAAATCAGTCATTACGGCGGCATCGAGGCCCGCCAAAATACATTTTAGTCGACTAAATCGACTGTAGATTTTGTCGACTAAAACTAGACTAACAGTAAAACATTCCAGGTGACTAAAATGTGACTAAAACTAAATAAACTATTCAAGAGACTATGACTAAAACTAAAATCAAAATTTGCTGTCAAAAATCAACACTGCCCCAGAGTTAGTGTCGAAGTGTCCTTGAGCAAGACTCTGAACCCCTAATTGCTCCGATGTGCTGGTTGGTGCCTTGCATGGTTTCCTATACCATCAGTGTGAATGTGTGTGTGAATGGGAATCTATGTATAGCGCCTTGGATAAAGGTGCTATATAATTAAATGCACCATTTACCATTTAACACACACATCGCCAATTTGGAAAGAACTTGGGCCCCTTCCCTACTTCCTTCACAGGTGTTACCGCTGATACTAATGAAGGCTCTGTTCCATTCTGGTCAAACGGAGTCAGGGTGCTGCTATTGTGCATGTTGGCTCACTGGAAACACTCTGCTACACCAGTGGGTCTCAAAGTGTCCTTGAGTGGGTTCCAAATGGCCCTGTACGGGTCTATAACTCTGAGAGTTATGAGGGTTCTTGAAATGAAAAAGTTTGACAACCACTGTACTCTAAATGGAACAGAGCCTTAATTCAGTAACACCTGTGAAGTAAGTAGGACACAACACGGGACTCAATCAATGAATCCCTTTACAACCACTATATTAATGTATTTCCTACAGCTTTAAGTCCAAAAATCTGAACTAACCATTTAAGAAGTATATTTTGCCTCTCCTCGAATTGCAGTCTCTGTGATCTGGATCTGGATCTGTTCTTTTTTATATCTTCGGCCCCAATAAAAAATCATCGCCAGAATTCATCAAATGTTTGCAATTGCAAACATTACTAGCACACAAGCATAGGAGTAAGTACCCTCAAACATTAACATGTCAAGAGACAAGTGTTTTCTCTGCGGACCCCCCATCTGAAAACATTTTGTGACAGGGCACAGCACTAGGGCTGGGTGCAATAACCGCAATATCGCCATACCGCCGGTATACAACGCATACCGCGGTATCGGGTTCGTTACCGCGGTAAAAAAAAAAAAAGTTTTTTTTTTTTTTTTTTTTTAAGTTTTTTTTGTCCGTGCTGTTCTGGCGCCCTAGGTTCTAACCCTAACCCTAGTTCTAACCCTAACCCTGGGTTCTAGGCCTAAGTGCATATGGTTGATATGAAATAAAGTGTATCATAATAAACAGTGAGGCTCAGTCAGTCTAATCATATGCCAGCAACACCAGAGGGAGTTCAACAAACCATGTGCAACCCAGATTCGGCACAAACAAGTATTGATTGATTGATTGATTGAACTATTTATTAACAGTTTGCAGAATTACAGTAGCCTACATTTCAAGCACAACTCAATACAAAGACTGATAACTGCGAGTGGACGACCCAATAAAGCATTAAACTTGTTTACAAGAGGGTCCACCTAAATTAATTTCACTCCTATGCCACAAAAATGTGGAACGCCCTACCAACTGTCATTAAGACATGTAAATCCCTTGACTCCACCCACCCCCACCCACCCCTTTTCCCCCTCACTGTATATGTTTTTCCCCCTTTTTACCTCCTTTATGATGATTTCCTGTTTTTGGCTGTACAAAATGTTATGATGAATTGAACAAGGTGGACCCTCTTGTAAACAAGTGTAATGCTTTATGGTGTCGTCCACTCACAGAGTAACAGTTAACAGTTTTTGTATTGAGTTGTGCAAATGTACTGTAAACTGTTAATACAAACTTAAATCAATCAATCAAGCAATAATGTTAACTCATGGCTTGGGGACTGGGGAGGCGCGCAGTTGCTGCGTGGTGTGGAGCGGCTGGAAGTTGAACCTTTCAATTCATCATATATTAAATCTATCAGTTAACTTGGAATTTGTTTAATATGTTTAAGATTTTAGGTTCCATGATGAGGGGACGTTTTTGAATGGTGGTGTTTGTTTCATGCGATGCGCTGCTGAGCGGGCATTTCATTGGAGTGAGAATGGTTGCCATTGCGTGAGACAGTGTGCGGGATTCTTTTTTTCTCTACTTCTCAGTTCCAGTTATCCGACGCACCTGTCCATTGTAGGTGTGCAGAAGGACTTTTTATTATAGTCAGTCAAAAGATAAAAACAGTTCTGTCCGTCCTGTCTGTACAGCTCTCTCTCTCTCTCTCTCTCTCTCTCTCTCCCTCCCTCTCCCCCTTTCTCTTCTCTCGCTGACAGACATCAATACAAAGTTGAAACCGTTACGATGCGCCCTTATCCATAGGCTACAGCCTAATGTGTCTCTCTCTCTCTCTCTCTCTCTCTCTCTCTCTCTCTCTCTCTCTCTCTCTCTCTCTCTCTCTCTTCTCGTCTCTCGCTGACAGACATCAATACAAAGTTGAAACCTGTTACCTACTATGCGCCCTTATCCATAGGCTACACGTTTAGCCTAATCTTTCTCTCTCTCTCTCTGACGGTCTGAGCAATGCACGATGCACCTGGCTGTTACAATAGCGCGAGGTATTAATATTCTCTCAAAACAAAGTCGGACAATGTTTTAAATTAGGCTACTCCAAACCAGACCCACCTATAAATGTTGTCTGTTGTGACATCAATGGCATCGCAGGAAAAAGACGCTCAACACAACTTGTCTTGATCTGAAATGATGTGAAATCCGTTCGCTTTTTTATTTCTTTTTTTAACAGCGGGCTGCGGGAGATGTCTGACGCAGTTGATTTGATTGACACCCGAACACGTGTTGCGGCATTGACATGCCAATCTTTCCTTAATACAACTGTAGTCCATAATATCCGTTCCAAAACTCTGCCTGCACCCCAAAAGGAGGCCCAAAAGGATTTATATATATTATAATCACACAATCAAAGTCCGGATCGTTTGCAGCTGGGGTTAATTGCCTCGCGCTGCGCAAGGGTCTTCACAATAGCAATAGCGCTGTTGTGGATTTAATTTTGGTAAACTGGATAACAACAGAAACACGTGGAAAAGCTATATGAGTCGTCTTGTCTGTTGTCTCTGTAACGGTGCCACTGTGTGTGTGAGCTGTGAGGGGAGGCCGCGCATGAGGAGGAATGACACTGGAACTGCACTAAAGACACACAGCTGCTCTATACATCTCCGTATACGGTGTTTTACCGGATTTTGCAGACCTGCTCTAACATCTCCATACACGGTGTTCCACCGGACTAAATAACACTATAAAACCGGAGGATTCTTTTTTCGCGCGCGGGGGGGGGGGGGTGGGGGGGGGGGGGGGGGTGCGGTAATTATCGCCATACCGGCGGTATGGGGGCCGACAATAACCGCGGTAATAAAAATCCCATACCGCCCCAGCCCTACACAGCACGTCACAGCGTGCCGAGTGTGTGAGAACTCATGATATAGAAGGCATTCGTAGAATCGGCCTCAGGTCCTAGTGGCTTCATACAAATGTCGTGTGTGTGTGTGTGTGTGTGTGTGTGTGTGTGTGTGTGTGTGTGTGTGTGCGTGTGTGCGTGTGTGCGTGTGTGCGTGTGTGCGTGTGTGCGTGCGTGCGTGCGTGCGTGCGTGCGTGCGCAGAATGAAGAAGGCGGGTATCCTGTGTCCAGAGGTGGTGCTGCTGAAGAGGCACATCCTGGTGATGTCCTTCATCGGTAAGGATCACATCCCTGCCCCTAAACTGAAAGACGTCAGGCTGGGAGCTGAGGACATGAAGACGGCCTACCACCAGGTCCTACATGTAAGACAACCTACTGCTGTACTCTAAATGGAACAGAGCCTTAACCCATTTTGACCTGAGATCAGATTCTAAAAATGTCTTCTACATCCTGACAGTTTTTCTGAAAAAGCTATGTTTCTATGTCAGTGGTTCTTCTATTTTTCAAAAATAGCAGATCTACAAGCTCATAGCGCGCCACCGAGTGGCGCGCTATGAGCTTGTAGATCTGCTATTTTTCAATAGCTAAAGCATAACATAATGTTAAAACCAAAAGGGGTTAACAGGTCCTACATGTAAGACAACCTACTACTGTACACCTACCATCAGGCACTGTGTCAACCCATTGAGACCTGACACCAGGTTCTACAAATGTCCATTCTATCCTAACAGTTTTCTGAATAAAAACAAACCTATGTTTCTATTAGTGGACCTCAAGCCTTTTCATGTCAAGGATCCCCAATTAGCCCTTCGCTAAGCCCCTCCCCAACCCGTCCTTGTCCAATAGGCACGTTAGCAGCTAAGAGACAGGTCAAGCTGTCCTCCATTGAGATGCATGTTAAATGACAGGATTTCTCCATATAAATAATGGATCATTTCAGAAGCAAAACCTTCAAAATGTCTGATAAATCTAGTCAACCAGGCCTGCAGTAGGCTATGTACTGGGCAAATGTGCATTTGGCATGCACACGCAGATCCGACACACCAAAGGTCGACATGTGGAAACAACGGTCGGACATGCGGAGCACGGGACAACCTACCTCAAACCCCTAACCATAACCGTTATGGTTTGGTTAGGGTTTGAGGTAGGTTGTCGCCGGTCTAATGACAGTAGGACCAATAGTATGTCGGAACTAAAGCCTGTACCCGAACATTTCCCGTCATAGTTTTAGTCGATCGGAATCAGGTACACTCATATCGGTTGTTTGTCACGATCATGCAATTTTACTTGACAATTTCTTACAAATAAAATACAAATTATTTGAAATTAGTGTACTGTATGTCTCTGTCTCTCTCTATGCAGACTCTCTATCAGCAATGTAACTTGATGTCTCTCTCTCTCTCTCTCTCTCTCTCTAGATGATGCAGACTCTCTATCAGCAATGTAACTTGATGTCTCTCTCTCTCTCTCTCCCTCTCTCTAGATGATGCAGACTCTCTATCAGCAATGTAACTTGATGTCTCTCTCTCTCTCTCTCTCTAGATGATGCAGACTCTCTATCAGCAATGTAACTTGATGTCTCTCTCTCTCTCTCCCTCTCTCTAGATGATGCAGACTCTCTATCAGCAATGTAACTTGGTCCATGCTGATCTCAGTGAATATAACATGCTTTGGCACGATGGCAAGGTACTGTCTGTGTGTGCGTGCGTGTTTGTGTGGTCGATCTACAAGCTCATAACGCGTCATATGACACTATGAGCTTGTATGTAGATCAGCTATTTCATATCTGACCTGTGCAACTTTTGTTTATGAATCCTAAAAGCCAAACAGAAATGTATTTTTTCCCAGTCTATATGTCCCAGTGTTCAGACATGAAACACAATTAAATCGTTAAATCACAATTAACCATCAAAATATCATGATAGTGACCATGTGTGTAGGTCAGTGGTTTTCACCCCGTTTCATTTCAGGGCCCATTAGTTATTCGTCTTTTGAGCCACGGACCACCATTTGACATTTATCCTCTCAGACACAAAACTAAAGAATAGGCGTTGGATAAGATCTTGTCTACAATTCCATGCTTTTGGCAAACGTTTATCAAAATAACAATTCTTCTACATCCTCTAATTGTCTAGAGTTCTTGTAAATTAAGTAATGCAGATGTTTTTAACAATAATGTAACTCTTACGGGTCCGTTTGGTTTCATTTTACTCGCTCAAGAGTTAAAGATCTATAAGGGTTAATTTGGTACCAGCTCTCCATCATTTAGCTGGGGACCACCGGGAACCCTCTCAAGGACCACTGGTGGTCCTCGGACCACTGGTCAAAAACCACTGTTTTATTGTGTAGGTGTGATGACATAGTGTTCATGCGTTGAGTGTGTTGTAGCCTCGGCATCCAGGCTTTTATTTTCGCTTTCGGCTCAAAAAGAATAGCCTGGGGAAACCCATTAGTGTCAGGTTCAGGTTTATTTGTTATATGTATAAATACAGAGTATAGTATATTTTGCTCCAAGCACTCAGTCTTGTATACACCAGTGTAAACTGGACAAAAACAAACAGCTATAGTGCAAAAGAAAGAACACAAAAACAAAATAAAGTGCAGTGTGAAGTGAAGAAACTGTTACTGAGACGGATGGTACGAGATTTGATGCTCTGGTAGCGTTTTTTGGAAGGGAGTAGTTGGAACAGGTTATTTGCGGGATGGCTGGTGTCTTTAATGATGTTGTGGGCTTTTTTTTGGTACAGTGAGTGATGTAGATGTTATGGAGACTAGGTAATGCTGTGCCGATGATTTTAGCTGTTGTTTTAACGGTCCTCTGCAGCCTGTTGCAATCCTGAGCTTACCGTACCACACTGTGATACAGCCAGTTAACCCCCTTATGGCCCTTGACGTAATTGACGTAATGAAATCAATAAATCCCTTATGGCCACTGACGTAATGGACGTAATCGATTGATTCCCAATAATCGGGAGCTTATTGTCGCAAAATTTAGCATTTTTTGGCTAATTTGGCTAACGGCCGATGTAATCTTCCTAAAACCGTCCGAAATCCGCACGTGCACGGTCGATCACACACACGCGTGATCGCGCATGCATCGCTGCGTAAAATGCGATGTTTTGGGCTTGATTAGAGCTTAATTTGACTTAGTTATGAAAAATACGATGATAGTTTAGCATTCCGGACATCTGATGATGTTGCACAGTAGCAAAGATACTACCGGATATTTTTATCCAAACCGGAAGTGGTCATCGTTCACTCGCTCTCTTTGGTCAGAATCGGCAAAATGGTGACGTTACTGCCACCATCAGGACTGATTGTCCCAATACTATAGTCTTGCCCCGTCAAAATGAGATATAGTGTGTATATCGCGGATTTTTCTATTGGCATTAAAATGACAAATTAAACATATGAATAATGCTGGCTGAAGGCACAATCCACTGTTAATTAGGCACGGCCACAAGAGGGTTTTAAGACACTTTCAATTATACAGCGATACAAGTCCACTTGGTACTTTCTTTTAGTTTTAAGTCGACTCAGAAAGTACAGTCGCTGCTGCGCCTTCTTGAGGATGTACTCTGTGTTGAGTGACCTTTACTGGGGCGGATTAATGATATAATCGTTCACTTGGTGATGCAAGGATGGCATTTGGCACAAATACTCTCTAAGGGCCACTCTTGTGGAAAAAGGCGCTGGGCCACTCAAAATTCCAAGATGGCGACAATAACCTTCAACATGGCAGCCACCTTAGCAGACCAGATAGTGATTTAATTTTTCAGGTTGTGATACAAGGATGAGATTTGGCAGCACAAATACTCTCTAAGGGCCACTCTTATAGAAACAAGGCGTTGGCCACTCCAACCAATAAGGTCCACCGCCTTGTACTCGCCGGCACCCGCCCCTCTAGACCAGAATTAGTTTTTGGCTTTTCGCCTTTATTGATAGTTACAAGTGAAGATAGACAGGAAAGAGAGAGAGAAGGGGAGAGACATGCAGCAAAGGTCGTCATGAACGGGACTCGAACACGCAACACTCGAACACAGAGCCTATATGTGGCATGCGCCTGGATCTCTAGGCCAGCGGGCGCCCCGGCTATGTGTAATTGTGACATTGTGCTAATGTGTGTTTTAGATGTGAGTCAGTAGTGTGTATATAATGTTGTGCATTTCCTACAGGTGTGTGTTAGTAGTGTGTATATGATGTTGTGTATCTTGTATCACAGGTGTTTGTTAGTAGTGTGTATATGATGTTGTGTATCTTGTATCACAGGTGTGTGTTATTAGTGTGTATCTAATGTTGTGTATCTTGTATCACAGGTGTGTGTTAGTAGTGTGTATTTAATGTTGTGTATCTTGTATCACAGGTGTTTGTCATAGACGTGAGTCAGTCGGTGGAACCGAAGCATCCACATGGTCTGGAGTTCCTCTTCAGAGATTGCCACAACGTCGCCACGGTAACCAAATGTCCTTGTTATTGTTTGACTTGAATTCAAATGGCAATGATCTTTTATTTGCGAAATACCAAATGCACAATAAAATGACTAATACAAACGAGAGAGGTAGACTGAACACCTCTGTGTGTAGTTGTTGCTATAAGCCAGGGGTTCTCAACGTTTTGACTGGGGACCCCGGAAAATGTTTGGCCATGTCTCGCGACCTACGCCACGCCTACATTTCCATTTCCCAGCCATTCAGTTGTAAAAAAAAATAACAACCAAAACCCCCCTTTTTTATTTTTGTATTTTTTTTTAAAATATAATTTTGGAACCCCCCAAAATAATTTTGGGACCCCCCCGAGTGGTCGCGACCCCCAGGTTGAGAACCCCTGCTATGAGCTGCTATAGTGTCGGCCTGAAACATCTTATCTCTACTTTGTGTATTTTTTGTTTGTTTGTATGTTTTCTTTCTTTTTTCCGTAAATTAATCAATCAAAAGTAGCAGAACGTGCCGCGTTTCGAGCTTGTAGATATGCTTCTTTTCATATTTTTGAATTTGAATCCTGATATGAGATTTTCAGCCCAAAACAGAGACGACCTACTGTAACAACACACATGTTTTTGAAGAAGGCTAAGCTAGTTACGCTAAAGCAGTGATATAAAGCACTAATATGCACAACCTGCCAACACAAATAAACACCACATGTTTAATAACTCTGTGTGTGTGTGCGTGTGCGTAGTTCTTCCAGAAGCAAGGCGTGTTAGAGGCGATGAGTGTGTACGACCTGTTCAACTCGGTAACAGGATTGAACCTCACCATCACTGAGGACGACGAGGCCGAGTTCATGTCCCAGGTCTGTATACACATGCACGAACACATGCACGCACACACACACATTGGACATTGCGAAGTGTCTGTTACTAGAATCTCGCGAGCTTGGCGGCATGCTCGCATCCAACGTCAAACGGTCCGTGTTGTTGTTTCTCTGTGAATGTCGCGTGTTGGAGTGAGACACACACACTCTCAAAGCATACATTTTGAACGAAGGCAGACAGTGATGTGTCTTTGTGGCCACTGACCGTGTTTGTTCTGTCTCTCTCTCTCTCTCTCTCTCTCTCCAGATCGTAGCTCTAGAGAAGCGTAATGAAGATCACGTCCAGAGGAAAGGAAAAAAAACCTTCTCCGTTGCCCTGGGCGACGACGACGACGACCACGAGGGTGGCCCTCCGTTAGATCGCCACGATGGCGACTAAATGCCGAGGGCCACGTTGGAAGAGAAGGAAACACAAGTATCCTGACGTCAGTCGGGACCACCTGACCACCTGTCACACTCATACCGGGGGAAACCCCGTAATGGTTGTACGTTCACGGCTTCATCATAAAAGAATAAACAGAGGAATGTACATTTTAACATTGATTTTATTTATTATTCTCCCCATTTTGGCTATTTCTGTGCTCAGACAGACCGACGCGCGCGCGCGCACACACACACACACACACACACACACACACACACACACACAGCTGCGTAATGGCTAGCACCACTCAAAAAATATCTCATACCTACATAAATGCAAAGTTTTTCTTCCCTCGCCAAGATGCCCCCTAGTGGTCCATGGAGGAATTGTAGGGGTGGGGTGAAGAGTACCAAAGTCCTCTGACACCACTTGCGTTGTCCTCTGGGTCACAGAAGTATATCTTTTTTTCTATTGGAAATCTCACAGGGTCATCTTAGAATCACGTCATATAAGAACGGTGTTCCAAAAATAAACGGACCACCCTGGCGATTCTGTCGGGGATGTGACTGTCGTTTCTGACAGTGAGTTACATTCGATAACGTCCGTGATTGGAGGAAAACTAGTGGTCTGTGATGTGTCGGAGTTCAAAGTGATTAATAGAGTGATCTCAGCTTAAATATGTAGTTAAGCCGTAACTTTCTATCATCTCGCCCCGTGATGAGTTGGAGTAGGAGTTTGTTTGTACAAACAATTGCCGATCTACAAGCTCGCGATGCAACACTTTACTTTCCTAGATTGACTTGTTTTTCGCCGATTCAGCTGAGTCGGCTGAATCGGACTTGACAACGCTCTGCTCGCTCGCTGGTGCCTCGGTCAAACGTTTGGCGCTTTGTCACATTTGTCCCAAGAAGTCACGGTATGCATTTAAGGCCCAAACTACACCAGCTGCAACTCCTTGCAACTAGTCACAACTCCTTGCAACAAAACAAACCACACCAATGCAGTTGCATGTTGCAAGGAGTTGCATGTCAACCCCATGGTGTGGTTAGGGTTTTAGGGAGTGAGTGTGTGTATTTTCCTCACATCTTTTGCTATTACTCCTCCAGATTCTGTCCAAATATCCCACAAATCGTTACACACTATGCCTATGTGTTCAAGATGGATCTGTCCGATATTTCATATTGCATCCTAATTGGCTAACATTGGCTTTCAAAGTTTGCAGGATTGGCCCATTATGAACAAAACACCTCAAATCATGAACGCAGCTTGTAATTTACGTGAAATTTTTCACGCACTTTCCTACTAGGCTGAGGAATATATCCCACCCTTTTCACATTGGCCTGTTATAGCACCGCCAACAGGTGGACACATTTTTGGAACAAAATGACTCAAATCATTCAAATGCCATTTGAAGAAATGGCACCCTTTTCACATTGGCCTATTATAGCGCCACCAGGAGGCCACAACCTGACCTGCCCTGGTGGAGACCTGTGCCCCGAGAGGCACTTTATCTAGTTATTTATATATTTTAGGGGCCAAGCCCGAAGGGACATTGATCCCTCATTGTATTTGTCTGTTTGTTTCTTCTTCCGCCAAAAATTGCAGTTGGGAAGTTGGGACCTTCTCCTTTGTTCCCCCCATTCCTAAGACATGTGAGAATGGTCCAGTGAAGAAAATAAAATAAAAAAGTCCATTGTGGTGTATGGGATTTTCACCATGAAGGTACTGAAAGACCCACCCACCTCAGACATCAACATTTTGAAAATTGCAAAAATATTATTGTCTGGGTGAAAATCACCAGTGTTTAGTGTTCTAGGGTTAAATTACATTTTTGCATTAGACTGCATGGTCGTCAGTCTACCACTAGATGGCATTAATGCGACATGCTCTTTGCACCAACGTTGCAGGTCTTCAGAGCCAGGGATAAAAATGGACATTAACGGAATAATAACTTTAATTGGATCTATTTTGATTTCAGAGACTTTGTTTAATTTGAACCATGATGTCACAACACTTTACTTGGTGTTTTAATTCCTCAGCTCAATCAAGGCTCAGTAAAATCTCATGATGTAATTGGTTAAGACACGCAACTCATTATAGAATTGTTTTAAATTAATTAAACTCATTATAGATTGGCATTTGTCTTATCATAAATACAACCGTATATCAGAATGTGTTGCATGCTATGTTATGGAAGTGTAATTTGATCAGAATGTGTTGCATTCTATGTTATGAAAGTGTAATTTGATTATACATTTAATAATAGTAATAAGATAAGTATCATTCGTATCACTGTATATCCATGGGAAACTTTATTTATTAAAGACACAAACTTTACATCAAACACCCTAAACCCAAAATAGTGAGAATATCAGATCTACAAGATCACAACTTTCACCACTTCTTCAAATGCGTGCTTATATATTTATTATATCTCTTTGATTTTGTATTTATTTATGCAATTATTTTGAAAATGGTTTGATAATGAAAATAAATATTTTTTCCCCCTTAAAGTAGCTATTAGCAATAATATGTAGGGATGCACGATTAATCTGCTGTTCATAACAAATACATTTTAACACTAGTAATTAGCTGAAATCAATGATATATCAATGTTGGGATATTAACCTGCGGGCCGCATTAAGTGATGGTGGGGGTTGCATGTGGCCTCCAGGCCGCCTGTTGCTGCTGGAATGCTTTTCTAGTCTACTTCATTATAACACGCCCAAGTCATGCAAAAGAAAAAGGAAAACCCCGCCCAGTAAGGAAAAACCCCTCCCATTATGATATGTCAGAACTCAGAAGACGTTGAGTCTTTCACACATCCAGCGTTCTGTGGAGCGTGGTCCACATGGTCTGTCGTTCATCCATCCACCTTGAGTCATATCGGCATGACGGTGGACTGCAGCGCAGTTTTCACCCACACCACCTGACATGTGGTTGCTAGGCTCACCATCTGCCCAGTACCTGTAGATATATAAAAAAAAAAATCACACCCGTGTGAACTGAGTGGTGTAAGGTCTTATATAGACTGATCAGCTGTGGTCTGACGTAATGTCTGACGTAATGAAATCACACCCGTGTGAACTGGGTGACCATAGCAACCATGCTCATTTTTTGATACGAACAGACAGACAGACACGTAAACTAACAAAGCCAGTTGTAAGAGTGGTTTACACCACTCAAAAAGTTCACTCTGTGTGCACTGAGGAACTTTGCATATACACTTACATGCCTGCCTGACACTTTTGGAGCAATATAAAGCTCCTTGTTTTGTGTATTGTATATTTCAAGTTTTTAATGCAGTGGTTTTCAACCTTTTTCATATCAAGGCCCATTATTTATTCAGCCACGGACCACCATTTGATGATCCATGCTGTATTCATGTAGTACCATTATAGAAGATAAATGGCAAACGTTGACATTCCATCGACTTCTTGTGTAATACAGATGTATTACGGCGCATGTTTCCACAAAGAACGCTTCTTACCCTTTTCTGCACAATGAACCCTTTTCTACACTAATTCAAACTTAGCAACGGCCAACTTTAAACGGTTACACGAGCGTTACAGCGGTTGTTTAGTCAGCCGCTTCCATGTTTATCAAGGAAGGTGTGCGCGTGCATGTCGAGTGAACTGAAGTCAGTTGGAAATTTAATTCTACTTTCGACCAGGGGAGGCGCCGGGGATGCGCTAAAGCTTTTCAACTTCCTTGAAAAACATGCTAAACAACCACTGTAACCGTGTAAAGTTGGATTTTCTTGGCCGATGCTAAGTTTGAATTAGTGTAAAACTTTTTTAGCCCTTCACTTTTTGAATTCATTGTGCAGAAAAGGGTAAGAAGCGTTCCTTGTGGAAACATGCGCCATTTATGAACCGCGGTGGGTGTTACGTCATCTCGGAGCTACAGAATGAGCGTAGGGAGAGGGCACATATAGGGCTATAGTTGACTATTCAACTAGTCGACTAGTAAATCCACTAGTTGACCTTGCTGGTACTAGTTGACTTTTTGTAGGCCTCAAGATCAACTAGAATGCTAGATTATAGTCACCAATGTGCACAAATATTATTAAAAAAATATATATATATGTTTTTTTTTTTTTACATAATAGGTAGTTAAACAACTAGTCGACTAGGCAACTAGTCAACTAGTAAAAATCACTTGAAGTGAAAGCAACGGTGGACAAAGTGGTGGAAAGTAACTATCTACATTCACTGAAGTACTGTACAATTTTGAGGTGTTTGTGCTTTACTTGAGTATTTACAATTTCCAATACTTTTACTCCACTACACCTCAGATCCAAATATTGTACTTTTACTCCACATGTACATTTTGTCTACAAGCTCACAATGCGTTTTATTATTAGGCCTATTATTGTTGTTGTTATTATTATTAGTAATTAACCTTAAGTGCTATTACGCCGTGTGGCCACCAGATGGGGTTGGGGCCAGTGCCAGACGTTTTTGGATAACCTCTCCAAAAAGCTACCAGATGTTTACACCAGTTTGAACCGGAACTGAAAGTTGGCTAGCTCACAACAGTCACCTGGGGCCTGTATATTAGCGTGATAGCTTTTTAAAATCATAACTAAGTCAAATTAAGCTCTAATCAAGCGCAGAATATCGCATTTTTTGCAGATGAGCCATTAATGCATATAAAGACGCACAGGATTATTGATCGCGGCCTGGAGCTAGCTAAAAATGCTTGATTATAATCAATCGCACATTAAACAAAACTCGCCTTTACGGCTATGGCAAGCTGGACAGAGTTAAGGTAAGCTTGTCTTTACGGCTACGTCACTTATCCTGTTATAGTAAGGTCTTACGTTGTTGTGCTCAGTGGTGTTCCATCCACCCACTTCCAGGTGCCTTCCTCGTCTTTGTCAGTCAGACCGATCCACAGGATGTCGTTTCTGGAAGACACACTCCCAACAAATTCCTGGACACAAAAACAAACCCTCTCAACAAAGTCCTGCACACAAACAAACTCTCTCAACAAAGTCCTGGACACAAACAAACTCTCAACAAAGTCCTGCACAAACTCTCTCAACAAAGTCCTGGACACAAACAAACTCTCTCAACAAAGTCCTGGACACAAACAAAAAGCTTGTGGTTTCTGAAGTACAACCTGTACACAATGTTGCGCCGGTCTCCCTGATTAAAAACAACGCTAAATTTTTTGCACCTCGACGTTTACAAAGGCTGCCGACTGAGTGTGCATGGAACCGATCCTAGATGCATATCAATGGACCATTGTGTGACCTGTGTAGTTTAGGTGTTAATTAAGCGACATGTGTGTGACGTCTTTAAAACCACCAAAACCAGCAATGCGACACTGACTGTATAGTACGGACTTTCCTGGTTAATATGGATGTCCGATATTACAGGCCGATATTTTGCATAAAAATGTAATTCATTTATCGGTTTAATTAATTAAAATGTCTACCGAATTTATGTTAATGTTTATTTTAATTTGGAAAACCTATAACATTTATGAATGCATCCAACGGGGCATCACAATAAAAGTAGGCATAATGTGTTAATTCCACGACCGCAAATATCGGTATCGGTTGATGTCTGCAACGAAAATTAGTAGTTGGACAATATCGATATCGGATATCGGCAAACCATGCGTATATTCCATTCATGTGCACGCACGCACGCACGCAGGCACACACACACACACACCCACACACACACACCATACCTGCTTTTCCTGGCTGTCTATGATGATCAGGTCGGATTGTCTGTCTCTACAGTCCTGTCTGCTGTCCTCCCAGGATTTGTACTCATTCTCAGCAGAGATGTAATAACACACACCGCCATCAAATGTCATTCCATAGGATTCTAACACAACAAAAATAATTATGTTAGCCACAGTTTTCTTTTTTGGATTTTCTCTACTTAATGACTTGATGAACAATCATGACATAACTTAATGCATAAAAACAGAAATGTCTCACTGACCACACAGCCTCCTCTTCAGGTCCGTACTGTTGCTACAGCTGGTCTGCAACTGGTCGAAACTGGTCTGTAACTGGCCATTCTGGGTATTCAAGTTGTCATATCTTCTCTGACACTGGTAATTCTCTGTAGTCAGGTTGCTGTGGCTGGTCTGCAACTGGTCAAAACTAGTCTGCAACTGGTCATTCTCTGTAGCCAGGTTGTTATGACTGGACTGCAACTGGTCGAAACTAGTCTGCAACTGGTCATTCTCTGTTGTCAGGTTGCTGTGGCTGGTCTGCAACTGGTCAACACTAGTCTGCAACTGGTCATTATCTGTAGTCAGGTTGCTGTGGCTGGTCTGCAACTGGTCAAAACTAGTCTGCAACTGGTCTTTCTCAGTAGTCAGGTTGTTATGGCTGGACTCCAACTGGTCAAAACTAGTCTGCAACTGGTCTTTCTCAGTAGTCAGGTTGTTATGGCTGGACTCCAACTGGTCACAACTAGTCTGCAACTGGTCAAAACTAGTCTGAAACTGGTCATTCTCAGTAGTCATGTTGTTATGGCTGGATTCCAACTGGTCAAAACTAGTCTGCAACTGGTCTCTCTCTGCAGTAAGGCTGTTGTGACTGCTCTGCAAGTGGTCAAAACTAGTCTGCAACTGGTCAAAACTAGTCTGCAACTGGTCAAACATGTTCTGCAACTGGTCTTTCTCGTTCTTCACGTTGTTATGGTTAGTCTGCTGGTCCTGTAGCTGTTCTTTCTTCAATTTACAACCTGTAAGAACAGAAGGAGAATCAATCATAATAACAAGCAGCTATATAGAGGGTATGCGCGTGACATCATCATCATCATACCAGGAAGTTATGCGGGAATGCGTACCGAGTGGCAAAAAACTACTTTCTGGCCTTGACAACCGATACATCCAAACAGAAAAGTCCTATTTCATTGCATGAAATGACTTTAAACATTACATTCACTTTGTCACCTGATCTGCCATTCACTTTATGCATGCGCATACCCTCTATTCACACTACGGGACCTATTTTGCGTGTGGTAATGTGTGGGTGTGTCTTATTTAAGTAATGGCAAATGCTACAAATCGAGGTGCCTCAATGTGGAGTGTGTGGAGTGTTGGACACTGCTGGTTAATTAAGCCATTGCTCGGCCAATTCTCAAGAGATTGTCATAATTCTCCATGTGAAGTGTCTGGTATGTCATTGGGGTGTATCAACTATGATTTGATTATCCCTCCATCAAATGCTATAGGTAGGCTATAGGTTGAAATGTAGCCGAATTATCGGGCGGCGGGCACACGGTAGTGACGGTACGCATGCATGCAGTGGCCAGTCCGTATCAATCCATCCATCTATATCCGCAGGGGTTCTCAACCCGTGGGTCGCGACCCCTCGGGGGGGTCGCCAAATTATTTAAAAAAAAATATATATATATATTTTTTTTTAAATTTTATTTTCACTTTTTTTCAAAAATAGCAGACCTACAAGCTCGTCGCGCGCCACTCGGTGGCGCGCGATGAGCTTGTAGTTCTGCTATTTTTCAATAGCTAAATTATGACAATGCTTAAAACACCAAAAGGGGTTCCCGCCCAAAATGGTTTAAGGTTATTGTAGCAGTCAATTTATATTGGGGTCGGGAGGGGGCGGGGGTCCCGAGACATTGCCAAAGCATTTCCGGGGGTCCCCGGCCAAAAACGTTGAGAACCCCTGCATTAAAGGACCACTTCACCACTTTTTAACCTATCTTCATATAATAGGTCCTCACTAATAATCATGATAAATGGCACTACTCAGTCTGTGTCTCATAGGAGGGCTGTGGGCAGTTTAGAAACAGTCTTCCAGTGACATCATCATTAGGCAGATTATTTTTTAAACAAGATTGTTTTACAAAAATGTTTAGATTTTCATTATCGTGAGAACGATGGCTTCCATTTTCGCATTGCAACTTTTCAGGACTAGAAAGCCTGCAGTTTTTATTAGCTTGTATTCCCCATTGATGATGTCACTGGACGGTTTCTGAACTGCCCACAGCCCTCCTATGAGACACAGACCGAGTAGAAAAAAATTGCGCCATTTTTTCATGATTATTAGTGAGGACCTATTATATGAAGATAGGTTGAAAAGTGGTGAAGTGGTCCTTTAATAATTCTATAAAATACAAAAATAAAGTACTGCTGTCTTGTGTCTAAAACAAAGTGGGGTTCTCTCTACAAACGTGCATCCACTTTCACTTCCCCCTCCAGATATTTTCCCTCCACCGAAAAATATCTGATCTATAAGCTCACAAGTTCACGTCGTAGCACATTTTACCGTCAGTGAGTCAATAGAGCAATTATTTTTTATGTCATGTCCACCTTTACATCTTGGCAAGTTAACTAGCTCAAACCTCAAAACAGTTGTCTTGCACTTTAACGCTATAGAACACAAAACAAAAATCACTAAACACAGCTATGTTTTACCCAATGTAAAATATCCATTACAAAATATTTAGTACAATTTTCACAGAAAAAAAAAAACTAAAAATTGATATCAATTCATGGGGATGGGCCCTATCATAGGGAGGGGGGGGGGGGTATCAGTGAATAATGTGCATTATACCACAGGTCGTTTCGAGGAAGCAATCTGATTGGTTGAAACAGCCTTCTAGCCGTGGGTTAAACCAGCACCATTCACCACCTAATCAAAACAAAGAATTCAGCTGCTGTTTTCCCAGAGCGCTAGCAAACTCGGTGGCTAGGCTAGCTAGTTTCTTGGGACATTTGTGGTCGTAGTGACTACATCTGTCATTAAAACAATATATTCTTTCAGCGATTTTCTTAGTTTTAAGGGTAACTGTTGTATAATTGCAATATTACACTCGAGGGTGTGGGTTAACGTGATTATTGCCACTTCAGTGATGCTTGCGGAACTCGACTTCGTCTCGTTCCTCACCGCATCCCTGTCGTGGCAATAATCACGTTAACCCACACCCTCTCGTGTAATATTGCTTAATTATTTAACAAACTAGACCTGTACGTGCCCGTCGCAGTCGGCCACCGGAACGATGCAACTTGGGAACCTAATGATATACGTCATAGAACCCGAGCCTGATCAGAACCTTTTGTGGTGGTTCTGGAGAACCTTGGGTCCGACCGACTGTGGGGGTGTGGAACGTGTGTGTCGAATGTGAAGTCGGTGGGTCAAACGGTTCTCGAGTTACGTGCATTACAACCGTACACGCACGCACGCACACAGACACGTGGCGCATTTATAGTAGGATATTCCTTAAAAAAACAAATTTTGAAGCTGGGAAAACCATTCTCACCATGTGATAATCCAGTCAAAAAAATAATCCTGTGGGTGTATGGGATTTTCTTATCACTAAACACGGGTGCAATTCACCCAAACACCTCAGACATCGACAACATTAAGAAAAATACACAAATATACAGTAATTGTCCGGGTGAAAATCAGCCGTGTTTAGTGTTCTATAGGTTTAAATCACGCGTTTTGTACAAGCATCAGCATCTCGACCATCCTTACCCGTGTTTTGGTGGTGCTCGTCGCTCAGCTCCACCGCCGTGCCTTGGTCCTGGTGGTGCTCGAAGTCGAAGCTCAGTTCCACCGCCGCCCCGTGGCTCTCTAGATTGTTGACGGTCAGCTGGAGCTGCGCGTCGGCCGGCATGGCCTCGGCCTCGCTCAGGCAGAAGAGGACGAGTAGCAACGCTCTGCAGTAAGCCTCCATGCTGTCTCTCTCTGGGGCAGGACAGCATTTCTTATATAGTCTCCAACTTTTTTTTTTTTTTTCCACATTGTTGAACAACGGAATGCGATGATTTGATTGGCTGAGCGTGGAATGTGATGTACAGTATCTCACAAGTGAGTACACACCCCATCTTTTCATGAGACACTGAAGAAATGACACTTTGATACAATGGGAAGTAGTCAGTGTACAGCTTGGATATTGTGGAATCTCGATGTGTGTGTGTGTCGCCTCGGACGGAGCAGGAGAAAGAACAAAGAAAAACCCGTGATGATGGTCTCATGACATTCGCATTTATTTGTTAAACACGAGAGTCAGGGTCGTAACAGAACATGCATGTGAAAAGTACACGCTGTGGTCTGTCTCTTATTAGCCTCCGGTCCAAATTGAGAATAAGTCGATACAGCCTTGAATGTTGACATTACATGGTATTAAATACTCAAGATTCGCCTCCTCCCAGAAGGTCCCTCCCCTCTCTGGGCATAAACACTTCCTGACTTCTAACCAATGAGGTCCGGCTTCCTGTTAGAGGCGGGCATTTCTAGACAAAAGGCAAGTCTTATGGTAAACATTTGTTCCATTGGTGAAATGAGAATACTTTTAACGGAGCAAGAAATAATACCACAATAATGAATTAAAGGTACAATGAAGATATAAACCTAACGGAAATATATGAACAGAACTATATGAAACTAAACAGAATTATGAAACTAAACAGAAGTATATAAAACTGAACTGACTATATTTAAGAAATGAATGAGCTTGATACATAACACTATATTCCTGAAATACCCTGTGTTAAGAGTACATTTTAGATTAGTTACTGAAGGCACTCATAGTTTAGTAACCAGTCTATATATTCGTTTCCTAGCGTTTATCTTTATTCCATAATAACAGAAGAGTGTTTTAAGACTTTTTAAGAAAGTCAATCCAACTTAGAAATATAGAAAGTTAAAGTCAACATGCATTGACTCAAGCCGAAATAAGATACTGCAGTAAAACTAGCCGTCTGCTTCACACCTTCTGTGGGCTTCAAACAAACTTAGAACAAAGGGATTTGCATCCTGTCCTTGTAAGGTGTTGCTAGCTCAGACGTTAACAATAGCCCCTTTTGGTCATGGTAAATAGGATACTTTACTCATGGTAAATAGGAGTCGTCTAAAATCTCCACTTTACTTCAATGAAACCCCAGTTTGTAGCAGTCTAATTTTATCATTGTATGTCCAGGTAGTTATAATATATGTTTATATGATTCATAATTTACCACAATATCATTTTATTTACCCCTCAATATAACAAAAAAAAACACAGACATTAATTCCAAACTGCTGGCAACAAAAGTGAGTACACCCTTAAGTGAAAATGTTCAAATTGGGCCAAAGTGTTGATATGTTGTGTGGCCACCATTACTTTTTAGTTCACCAGAGCATCACAGGTTGCCACTGGAGTCATCTTCCACTCCTCCATGATGACATCAGGGAGCTGGTGGATGTTAGAGACCTTGCACTCCTCCACCTTCCGTTTGAGGATGATCCAGAGATGCTCAATAGAGCGTCGCAGTCCCACCCCCTACCATGGACCAGGAAATGAATCCCAATGCATTTTTCCCATAGACATTTAAAAAAGTATTTATTTAAAGACGGTTACGCCGCGGACAAAGCTAACTCGAGTCGTGACAACTCATGACAACACAAACAATATTTTGGACCAAACAAATAATTACAAAAAAGAAAAACAACAAGAAAAGTGTTGTAACCTGCCGTTTTTTTCTTTCTTCTAATTATTTGTTCGGCCCAAAAAATTGTGTTTGTTGTCATGATTTGTCACGACTCGAGTTGGCTTTGTCCGCAGAGTAAACGTCTTTAAATAAATACTTTCTGAAATGTCTATGAGGAAAATGAACGGAGAATCATTTCCTGGTCCATGGTAGGGGGCGGGACTGCGACGCTCTATAGGGTTTAGGTCTGGAGACATGCTTGGCCAGTACTTCACCTTTACCCCCAGCTTCTTTAGCAAGGCATTGGTCATCTTGGAGGTCTGTTTGGGTTCATTATCATGTTGGAATACTGCCCTGCGGACCAGTGTCCAAAGGGAGGGGATCATGCTCTGCTTCAGTATGTCATAGTACATGTTGGCATTCATGGCAATGAATTGAGAATATATGAAAGTTTCACTTTTTGAATTATTTTACGGGAGAAAATGAACTTTTACACAATATTCTAATTCATTGAGATGTAGCTGTATATATAGCTTTTATCCAAAGTGCTTTACATAGATTGTGCATTACATTCACCCATTCACACACTCATTCACACACCAATAGTGGTGGAAACCATGCAAGGCACCAACCTGCACATCGGGAGCAGTTAGGGGTTCAGGTGTTGCGAGCATGAGGTACCTGGAAAAAAAGAGACCGAGGTTTACGTGTCTTATGATAAGGAGGTTTTGGGGAACATGACCAAGCAAGAGCTAATGGAGGTAGCCGCCGATAATGGCATCTCAGTGAAGGCGGCAGACCTTAAGCCAGCTGGCTATAATTAGGAAGAACCTGTGCGAACGTGGCAAGTTAACTATGACAACTCGGGGTGCACAAGTGAGTACGTCTGGTAGGTCAGGTGAGGAACCGGAAGCAGCAGCGGAAGGGCCCCTCCCCGGACCCTCCAGACACCCTGGGGAGTCTGGAGTCTTGTGACATGCAGTGTCACAATTGTTTGATGCAGAGATTCCTTGATCAGTGGTGAGACAGACAGACAGACAGACAGACAGACAGACAGACAGACAGACAGACAGACAGACAGACAGTTCATGGGGTGGTGCCAAATTTGCATCAATTTGCAATTTGCGTCACACCTTCCTTGATCACTCATCATGTAGGACTACATATTTGTTTTGACACTCAGGTTGTTATTCAACACATAAGCTTCACTAACTATTGAAGCCACCTTGTTGCCAAACAAACACATATCAGGTAGAACTAGATCTCCTGTCTTGAACTGACACTGTCCTTTGAAAATAATAATTATTATAGTATGGCATGTATATGCATACACCCAAGAGGAGAACAACCTAGCTCTATCCTACGGGGACAGGGGCAGCAGTGGGCGATCGGTTTGCGGAGCGGTCTTGATACCGGAAGGTCGCCAGTTCGTATCCCCGGACCGGCACGTTAAAAGGGCTGAAGTGCCCTTGAGCAAGGCATTGAACCACTACCATGAAATGTTCTATGAGCAGGGCCTGGCTGTAAACAAGTATCTGATGCTTAGTCCAGTTACCCTGGGTAAATATAGTAACTTTGCTTTGCTTTGCTTTGCTTACCTACCCCATTTTGGTAGGGTCCAGCACCGTGTCCAATGAAACCGTGGGGACATGCATAGCCTACTCCTTTTTTAATATACACACTCACTCACCTTTGCAACTAAAAGTGTGTGCGCAACAGTTTCAGGAAAAATTGTCACATTTTTCCGTTTGTCAAGTAGCCCATTGTCGCAGAGCAATGTCTGTCTATGGAGCTCCAACAAAAGTCCTAGCATGACCTTTCTATGGTCATGCTAGGACCACATTTATTATGCGCTCAGAGACCCTCACAGTCTCCGAGTCAGACCGCACCAGTTGGGCTGGGACCTTGAACTCTATAGTAATACCTGGCTTGAACCCTAATGGCCCCTACACACTGTAGGAGTTTTAAAGTTGTCGGCGAGTCATCAGATCGTTATGTATTTCACACTACAGGAGTCTTTTTTTTTTAAATCGACTGTCATTATATCGTTGTGGCTTTACACTAAAGGATTGGTCGCCGATTAGGCATCACGCACTGCAAGAGTTCACCAAGATGCGATCCAGACCCGGTACATAATAGGCTACATCATTTGTTTTTTATTCCAATTCATTTTGACATCTCACGCACGTGCATAGGATATCGTGATACAAGCACGAGACCGACACAGATGCCTCTCTCTCTGATCCGTGCATGCCACACACACAGGAATAGCCAGGCTACACGGCGAAATGTTTGTGACAGGCAGCGTGTGGCTACGGGGCTGCAGCGAGACATGACGTTAAATCTTGATTTTCATGAAATAACTCTCCGTCTCTCTCCGCACGCACACACACATACACACACGCACACACACACACAGAGAGAGAGAGAGCGCACAAGGTCCAAAAGTTTGCCGCTGGGGCAAGCTTTTCCGGGAATCTGGCCGACAGGGCAATCTGCCGCGTGGGTGGAGCTTCATTTCCATCCACCAGCTGTCTAAAAAAACGGAAATGACACAAGACACAGCTTCTTCTGTCCGCGCATGGAATCTAAAGTGTGCTCAGACCCAGACAGTGTCAGTGAGCACAGCTGTCCTGTGCTCTCATTGGCTGTAATACAGGACTTCTCTGGACGCGATCGCCACCCATTTCATACTGTACGATGTCCAGTCGACGACAGAGCCAAATATCAACCCTGCTTGATATTCAGAACCGGTCGGGAAGGCGTGGGCGAGCGCTTTTATCGGCGCTATATCTTCTCGCAGAGCCTTTCACACACAGCGAGCAAAACCTCGGCGATCAAAGCCCGATCTTGCGTCAGATCGGGAGTTTTGTCGGCGAGCGCCAAAAATGGTCCCCGACAGCATAATCGGAGGAAATATCATGCAGTGTGTACGATAAGTTGGGCTGGGACCTTGAACTCTAGTAAGTTGGGCTGGGACCTTGAACTCTAGTAAGTGGGGCCAAGATCTTGAACCCTAGTAAGTTGGGCTGGGACCTTGAACTCTAGTAAGTTGGGCTGGGACCTTGAACTCTAGTAAATGGGGCCAATTAAGACCTTGAACTCTAGTAAGTTGGGCTGGGACCTTGAACTCTAGTAAATTAGTGTG
This sequence comes from Electrona antarctica, assembly GCF_951216825.1. NCBI lineage: Eukaryota > Metazoa > Chordata > Actinopteri > Myctophiformes > Myctophidae > Electrona > Electrona antarctica. The sequence goes on from NC_136801.1 coordinate 34,738,835, forward strand.
TTTTGGTTCACACCTGAGGCGAGCTTCAAAGGTCATTACACACTGGCGAATTAGCGACGCGATTTATTCGTGCGAATAATTCGCCTTTTTTTAAAACCAATTGAAGTCAATGCAAGCTTCCACATCAGTGGCGAATGTGCGAATGTGCGAAAATGCGACCGTTTTCGCTCTTTATTTGTTCGCTCCGGTGTCGAATTTTGCAGACATTCGCAGGCGAACTGCAACACCTCTGACCAATCAGAATGCAGCCCAAACTGCGTTGCTGTGTATAAACAGCGGCGTACCGTACAATAGCTGTCAACAGAGCAGCAGCCGGTCCGGCTACGCAGGTCGGGATAGCACAGCAGCACACACTGTGTACCCCTCCTAGGCTCCTACAACTCTGTTGGGTGTGTGCGTGCGTGCGTGCATGCGTGTGTGTGTGTGTGTGTGTGTGTGTGTGGACATGGCACATGGGTGTGCTAACAGCAGCGAGCAACGGCCAATGCTGCACATGTGTCTTGACACAGCTGTACTTGACAAAACAATTGATTTGATTGGTCTACTTTTTTATGGTGGGACCATGGCAGCCATTTTCCAAAATGGCCTCCACCTGCTGTTATTTTACAAATTCAGGTTCTAGACCACCTAGGCTCTTCATTCTGGTACAGTGCAGCAGATAACCAAAACAATCGTTCAGTTTGTAATAAAAGCATGACATTTGGTACACATATAGCCAAAGGCATCCCAAAAATAATTGGATGTGGAGGCATCATGGATTTTCAACATGGCACCCATGGCAGCCATTTTTCTTATGAATGATGGATATAATATGATATTTCAGACTCATTTACCATATAGTATTTGGTAAGTGTCTTTTGCACAATTGAAAATTGTCATTGAATATTCAAGATGGCTGCCATTTTTCAAGATGGCAGCCATCACTTGTATGATTGTCTGATATGGGTGATCTCGGTGTCAAATCAGTAATTTTTGAACTTTGGAATTGGCCAGAAGCTTCCTTCTACCTCACAACTGAATATCAACAGGGCATGTGTATAAGCTCAGAAGCCCATACAGCCCACGCAGTCTTTTTCCCGTGGCCAACATGCTTGACACAGTGTCACAACCTGTCAATGCATGGAACACTGGTAGTTTGTGTGCTTTCTCCTGCCATAGCCCTGCTGCAATGTAATGGGCTGCTAAGTATCGGAAATTGCTTATGGTGCTGACTATATGTTCATGACTATGGCGCTATCTCTACAGTAATGACTATGTTGCTGACTCTATGGTATACTGACTATGGTGCTGACTCTGGTGACTCTATGGTATACTGACTATGGTGACTCTATGGTATACTGACTATGGTGCTGACTCATATGGTACTGACTCTGGTACTGACTATATGGTAAGGAGTCAAGGACTATAGTGCTGACTCTATGGTACTGACTATGGTGCCGACTATGGTACTGACTCTATGGTATAAGTGGTGCATGTATATTGCGCCTTTATCCAAGACGTTTTACAGAGATTGTGCTACATTCACCTGTTCACACACACATTCATACACCAATGCCGGAGGAATCCATGCAAGAACCTGCTCACCGGGAGCAATTTGCGGTTCGGTGTCTTGCTCAAGGACACTTCGACATTGACTTTTGGGGGAGCCGGGGATCAAACTCGGGACCTTCCACTTTCCAAATGGACACTCTACCTCCTGAGCCATCTGCTGCCCCTATGGTGCTGATATATGGGTCGTCACACTGTATCAAGCTTTGATGGCCATGTGGGAAAAAGACTGTGGGCTGTATGGGCTGTGTTTCCTGAGATTATACATGTCCTGTTGGAACTGTCGTCAGGCTCAAATGACATAGCACATAATGGCTGTTCACTGCTCCTAGTTGTTATGTAGAGGACGAATCTCACCTATGTGCATACTATATATCACAGCACTCTATCTTTAATGAGTCTTATGAGATAGAAGGAAGCTTCTTAGAAATTCTAAAGTTCCTAATTCAAAATTTGCATCAACAAAAATGTATAATTCGACACAGAGATCATCCATAACTAACCAGTCAGAAAAGATGGTGGCCATTTTGAATTTTCAATGAGAATGTTCAATTATCCCAAAAACACATTCCAAGTACGTATGGCAAATAAATTCAACAAATTGTGTCTGCAATATCATATTACATCCATAACTCATTCAAAAACGGTTATTGCTGGTGGCCATTTTGAAAAAATGGCTGCCATTGGTGCCATGTTGAAAATTCATGATGCCTCCACATCCAAATCTTTTGGGAATGCCTTTGGCTACAAGTGTACCAAATGTCATGCTTTTATCACAAACTAAACAATTCCTTTATATATATTGGAGCTAAGCAGCTGGACTGGTACTATTTAGATTTGTCCTGTGACCATTGGAGCCATTTTTCAAAATGGCCGCCACCTGTTATTTTACAATAACTCAAGTTGTAGACCAACTAGGATCTTGATTCTGGTGACTAATCATACATTTTCAATGATGAGGAATTCAGTGGTATTATTTGTCCTGTGACCATGGCAGCCATTTTTCAAAATGGCCGCCATCTGCTGTTATTTCACCAATAACTCACACTTCGTCTGCCACATGGGGGGCAGCGGACTGACCTCATGCTTCCTTCTATGCATGAGGAGTCCAAGCTGCTTCTTTTCACATGACAGGGGAGAGTTTCCCCGGCCGGACGTAGCGCGTGGAAGGAACACGTTATTCCGACCAGTTCCTTTCCCCTCCACCAGGCGCTCTGGCTAGCCATGGGGAGGTACAGTAGTTTAGAGACCAGGATTACGGCATGTTTTTGTGTTTTTGTGAGGGCTGTAAACAGCTCCATACAATCAGGCGTCTTTCCTGACTCACTGAAGACGGCTGTAGTTAAGCCACTACTTAAGAAAAATAACCTTGATCCCTCTGTGTTGGGAAATTACAGACCAATTTCCAATCTCCCTTTTCTGGGCAAGGTAATAGAAAAAATCATCTTTCTCCAACTAGACATTTTTCTGCAGAACAATAATATACATAATACATTTCAATCCGGTTTCAGAAAAGGGCACAGCACTGAAACGGCACTTGTAAAAGTAATCAATGATCTCAGGGTATCCGCCGACAAGAAACATGTGTCCGTTCTACTACTCCTGGACTTAACGGCCGCTTTCGATACAATTGATCACTCAATTTTAATACAACGTCTCGAGCACTTGATAGGCCTCTCAGGCACGGCCTTATCCTGGTTCTCCTCATACTTATCAGGAAGAAGCTATTTTGTCAGCCTAGCCGACTTTGTATCGGACACGCACAATATTGATTCCGGTATTCCACAGGGCTCAATCCTTGGTCCTCTATTGTTCTCCCTCTATATATTGCCGCTGGGAGAACTCATTAGCGCCCTCGGAGTGAATTACCACTTCTATGCGGACGATACGCAGCTGTATCTTTCCGTAGCCCCTGATGACCCCTCTGCCCTTGACCCACTGCTATCCTGTCTGTCCAACATTAAATGCTGGATGAGTGAGAACTTTCTCCAACTGAACGAGGATAAGACAGAAGTTCTTATAATTGGCTCTAATGAGCAAAAATAATTGATAAAAAATAAACTCGGTAACCTAAATGTAGGAAGTAAGTCGACAGTAAAGAACCTAGGGGTTATTATCGATTCAGATCTGAATTTTAATGCGCACATTAATCAAGCTACCAAGACAGCTTTCTTTCATCTTCGAAACATCGCACGTATAAGAGCATTATGTATCTTTAGATGATGCTAAAACATTGGTCCATGCTTTTGTATTTTCTCGATTAGATTATTGTAATGCCCTCCTCTCAGGCCTGCCAAAGAAATCGACGGATAGACTCCAACTTGTTCAAAATGCGGCTGCTAGAGTGTTAACTAGAACTAAAAGGAGAGAACACATTACTCCAGTTCTAACATCACTGCATTGGCTCCCAGTGGTTTTTAGAATAGATTTTAAAATTCTTTTACTCGTTTATAAATCCCTAAATGGTCTTGCACCTTCGTACCTCCGTGACTGCCTTCCTAGATATGTCCCTAACCGCCCCCTCAGGTCCTCCACTGCTGGCCTGCTTGAAGTGCCTAGGAAGATGTGCACAAAAAGATATGGGTCCTCATTCACAAAGGAGAAATACGCAAGAGTGTAACGGAAGCGGAACGGAAGCGTAAACAGATGCGGGAAATTCCGTCCGATCACGCAACGTTGTTTTGCCGTGCAATTCAAAGAGCGGTGTGTACCACAGGTACGCAGGTGTATGTTGTGAGGTACGCAGGTGAATGCGAGCGGGTGCCAAATGATCGGAAAATCAGCGGATAACTTCATTTGCATTGATCCACGCCCCATTTCACACCATAAAAGGCGTCAAGCATGACTCAGCAGACAGCAGTAAAAAAAACAAAAAAGAAGGCCTTACAGCTCAAACGAAATAGAGGTCCTCCTGACGGAATGCAACAAAATAATGACATTTTCCAGTATAGTGGCTTCACAAATTAAAATTAAAATGATTGCTGGAAAGAATTAGGCTATATTAGGAAATTAAAAGAAAATGATCTGACCATGTCAAGCGCCGGAGCGACGACCACCACCTGCAGTCTCTTTTTTTACATCCATATATACCATTACATTTGTGCGTGATTCTTTATATTGTCTATAGGGCATCAGCAGGGGGTGGCAGGGAGAGATCCCTGCCACCGCTCCGCCACCATGAGACGTACTGGGGTTAAAGGAGCGAACGTTGATGAATGGTGGTCCCCTAGCCTGGTATCCAGCCTGCTTCGCTACGTTCGGCGGATTTTTTTTTCTCTCTTCAAGAGAGAAAAAAAAATCCGCCGAACGTAGCGAAGCAGGCTGGATACCAGGCTAGTGGTCCCCAGCTGATGACCCGTTTAGGCCCACAGAGGTGTTCAGTGAGGTGTCACAGCACACCTGTTCAAAAGGCACTGGAGGAGGTGCGTCAGGCAGAAATGCCCAGCAGGAATACCAACACCTGCATCTGATATGTCTGATATGTATAGCCTACCATTAAACTATATAAATCATTTTCCCAAGCTTACAAAACGGTGAACGCTGCTCCGCACCGCTGCAGCAATGTCAAGCTGACTTACGGTATAAAATGCAGCTTGGCCATTTATTTATTTAAGTTCGGGACCAAGGCAGCAAGCTAGCGTATACTTGGCAATTATATTATAAAGCCTTTTGTTTTCTATTGAACAATTGCTCACTCACACCTTTGCAGAGGTAAAACATATATCCGATATTTGTATCAGAGCTGCATTGATTCATGCGGGGAATAGATTAATATCATCTCACTGTCATCTGTCTGAATGCCATGTGGAGAATGGATTTGTTCTGATCATGGACACGTAGGCATAGGCCTATAGCTATTTAAAATTTCAACCATATACGGCGGGTAGCCTCCTCTTTGTCAGATCTAAGTGCAGGTTCATTTATGATGATGTCGTCATATTAAAATGATTCGCGAATTTCGCGAGACATTTGGCACCAAACTGGATTGATCTCATCAATGTAGTAGCCTACAGCCTAGCTATAAGTTCCCCATATTATAATTAATTAAGGTGCACTGGCTTAAAACTATGACTGGCCGAATTGCACGCGCTGATGCAATAATGTGGACTTGCATGTCTGTGAACCATAGAAATAATCTGTTCTGTCCGGGCCGGGCTCACCGCACCGTTATATTCATTTTCCAATGAATTCGTACAGTGCAGAATGCAGATAAGTGTATGTTCTTATTATAATTGTGAGTTTGTTTTTTAACATGCAGCGCGAGTCCGCGAGAGCCGATCTACAAGCTCACAACGCGTTGCACTGCGAGTAGAAAGCTGTCAAGTGCAGCGCAATCGCGCATGCTAGAAATATCCTAATAAATAAATAAAAAGGTGTCGGGTTTGCAGGGGCAGTTTCTGTATGGGACTCTAGGCTAACCTGCCTCTAGAATGCATGCATTTAGGCATCCAAGTGATACTTGGCTTTTATATAAGCTATCATTTTTGTATGTGTTTTGGACACATGCCTACATATTTTATCTGAGATTTGGGGACTTTTAATTGATTCAGCATGAAGACTAAAGCCTTCTGAATAAATCTACGCAAGCAGTACACGACCCTCTGAGGTGGCGCAGCTTTTAGCGGAGATTCCGACCATCCGACGTCACCGTCAAGTTCACGTTGAAGTTCATGAATTCCCACGTAATGTGGGAATCGACGTAAATGCCTGTCCGCTCACGCTCCGCTCACGTTACGTAACGGTATGAGCGTAAACGCCGTTGTGAATGAGGACCATGGTGAGGCAGCTTTTTGCTTCTACGGCCCAACGGCCTGGAATAAATTACCATTCCAGCTCAGACACGCACCCTCTGTAGACATTTTTAAATCTCAACTCAAGACTCACCTCTTCACTCTTGCTTTTAATTGAGTTTTAATATCTGCGTTCCTACTCTGTCCTGACTGATTTGCTGCATGTTGTGTTTTTATTTATTTTTTCTCTATGTTTTTATACTTTTATTTTGTTCTTTGCCATTGTTCTATCATTTTAACTACTTGACTGTGTTTTATTGTATTCTATTTTTGTGTCCTGCCCTGTGAAGCACTTTGAGCTGCATTTATGTATGAAAGGTGCTATACAAATAAAGTTTATTATATTATTATTATTATTACCTACCCTAGGGGACACAGGGAGAACATGTGAGCATTGTGAGGGTACCTACCCTAGGGGACACGGGGAGAACATGTGAGGGTACCTACCCTAGGGGACACGGGGAGTACATGTGAGGGTACCTGCCCTATGGGACACGGGGAGAACATGTGAGGGTATCTACCATAGGGGACACGGGGAGAACATGTGAGGGTACCTACCCTAGGGGACACGGGGAGAACATGTGAGGGTACCTACCCTAGGGGACACGGGGAGAACATGTGAGGGTACCTACCCTAGGGGACACGGGGAGAACATGTGAGGGTACCTACCCTAGGGGACACGGGGAGAACATGTGAGGGTACCTACCCTAGGGGACACGGGGAGTACATGTGAGGGTACCTACCCTATGGGACACGGGGAGAACATGTGAGGGTATCTACCATATGGGACACAGGGAGAACATGTGAGGGTACCTACCCTAGGGGACACGGGGAGAACATGTGAGGGTACCTACCCTAGGGGACACGGGGAGAACATGCAAACTCCACACAGAAAGGCCCTTTCGCCAACCCCGCCACAGGTATGGGCACTGATGACGGGTGCATACTTAGTTTAGACAGTTTTTGGTTTAGACTAGTCATTGGTTAGACCAGTCATTAGTCCTACAACTACAACCTATCTCAAACCCTCACCCTAAACCTAACCTCCCACGGGGCAGCACACCTAAACCTAACCTTAACCCATGTCTAACCAATGACTAGTCTAAACTAAGTATGCACCCCCTGATGACGCGGAGGAGGGAACACACCCCCAGTGCCCACAGCGTCCCCAGCGGGAATTGAACCCAGGACCTTCTAGCTGTGAGGCGACAGCACTACCGACTGTGCCACCGTGACCCCAGGAGGTGGGCTTTCTGACCTTTGACTCATCCCTTTAGGCACAGTGTTTGACTTCACTGGCATAAGTGTCGAGGGAACGGTCACCACAGCGTAATATAACTCTACCTACTTTGAGTAGGACTCTTTTCCGGTCAACTGGCTTGTCAAGGTAGAGCACCTCAGCAGTGGTGTTCACCTCATACATTTTACCTACTCACCAATACAAAGGCGGCTTGTGTTATTAGAAAGCCTACTTTCCTTATAGTGGATGCACTCTGAGCCCCCCACCACACACGTATAAAATGCACTTTTTGGCCAGAAAGGGAAAAATCTTGTCTATGAGATTTTTTCTTGGCAATATCGGTGGAGGGCACAGTGGCCTTTCTGTCCAAAAAGTGCAATTCATACTTGTGGTGGGGGGCTCAGAGTGTATCCACTAAGGAAAGTAATCTTTCTAATAACACAAGCCGCCTTTGCATTCGTGAGTTGGTCAAACTTTCTTTATATTTCTGCAACAGAGGAGAGGCTGAGGCTGGTCTGCAGTTCATGTGAGGGCAGGAAGACAACAGTCCCATAGCCTTAATGCAACGGCTTCAAAGGACATTAGGGCTATGGACCTGAGTTAAGTATATTAGATACTTAGGTATTGGCCTGTTACGGGTCTCAGGGCTGCTGAGTACCTCATTAACAAAACTGAACTTGAATAAACAGCGTAAATGGAGCCCTTAACAGCGTTAAGGGTTGGGAGAGGGTTGCGGTTAGGTTTAGGTGTGCTGTCCCGTGGGAGGTTAGGTTAGGGTGAGGGTTTGAGATAATTAACATCGGTAGACAACTTGACTGCGTGTGCGTGCGTTTGTTTTGATTTGTGAGTTATCTTGGCACAGTACCATGGGTGTGTACGCATAACAAAACCATGATGCTTCTATGCAACGATTGGTATGAAAAACATAATTGAAGCTGAGAAGGGCCATGCCAGTGTCGGCTATGGGGATTAATGTGGTTGACACGCACTGTAGGAGGAGAAGATGAGTTCAGATATGTACCAGTGCCACTGTCTGCTATTTCGTTTAAAGCTGCATTACACCTCAAGCAGACTGTAATTATGAAACCTTTTAATTCATTGTCTGGTTTGGGTGTTATTTTGTTCATAAAGTGCATGCTATTCTTGTGTGATCCTCAACACAGGATTTGATATATCCAGACTAACATTATTAGTATTGCCTTCACCACCAATAACCATGATAGTACAGCAGCTATCTGCACCCGGGGGCATCACTATGCCAGCTTGTGAATGTGATCGACATTTGCATTAATGTTTTATTTTTGCCACGGACATGCAAAACAAGTGATCAATGATATTACCAGAACACAAATGTATAGCCTACAGTACTAATAGACTCTTGACGTGTCATATATTGTCTACTCTATTCCACTGCGCTACACATTTTAAAATAAGTCACTTATCAAAACTTATTTTTGGGGAAAAGACGATCTACAAGCTCACAACACATTACGGCATGTTGTGACCTTGTAGATCAGCAATTGTCCTTTCTTATCCACTGTATACTGGCAGGTGGCCATCCTGAGACAGGCATTATATGTGGCATAATGCATTGTCCAAGTATATTCCATGTTTGGGATTTCAATAAAATGGTCTTATACAGTAAGTACAGTTGCAGTCCGAGAAAGGGACACTTAGCTGCAAAGGTGAATGGGTGTGCAGTATACTTCATATTAGGTTATTGCAGATGGCCTTTCAGAGGACAGTGTTACTTGGGGACATGAGGAGACAGGAAGTTGTACAAGCTAAACTAATTTTGTGTTTGTCAACGTAGCTTAAATAGTTGGTGTCAGTCCATTAAGTGATTAAGGTGTGGTACTGTACTCTATGTTGATGAGAACACAATGCAATGGAAACGTACCTGAGATTCAAAACAGATAATTAAGTACATGATGAGTGATTCATGAAGGCCATGTCAGGATTTAAAGGAATGCAGTGTCACAATAGTAGTTTGATTTATAGGGTGCCCAACCTTGATCAGAGCTGAGGAGGAGGTCTGTGGATCAGGGAGAAAAACCGTGTCATAGAACTTAAATTAATTGAAAAATTATGTTCATTTGAAGAGTCAGAACTGTATTTGGTAGTCAAAGTTAAATCCAACATTGACCACTTTATTTTTTTATTTTATTTTATTTTATTTTATTTTATTTTATTTTATTTTATTTTATTTATTTATTTATTTATTTATTTATTTATTTATTTATTTATTTATTTATTATTTTATTTTATTTTATTTTATTTTATTTTATTTTATTTTATTTTATTTTATTTTATTTTATTTTATTTTATTTTATTTTATTTTATTTTATTTTATTTTATTTTATTTTATTTTATTTTATTTTATTTTATTTTATTTTTTTATTGGTAGGCTATCTGTCTTGAGAAGCAGGAAGTGATAGATAGATAGATAGATAGATAGATAGATAGATAGATAGATAGATAGATAGATTTTACACAAGTAAGACGCGCGAACGCGGGAAGCGTGACACACAGACAAACAGACCCTATTCTAGCCTTCACATGCACGCACGCACGCACTAGGCTATACTAGGCTGGATCTGGCTGGGGAAGGCTAGAATAGGGTGTACTACGCTGTACTGGACTCTAATAGGCTGTACTAGGCTCTTGTCAGCCCTGTAGGGGGGGATTTGTGGCTGTACTAGGCTATACTAGGCTGGATTGGGCTGGAATAGGCTAGAATAAGGTGTACTAGGCTGTACGGCTCTTGTCAGCCCTGTAGTTCCTCGCACTTGGGAATAACCACTGCGTACACGGGCAATAGTTTTTACAGGTTTGTTATGTTTTGTCTTGTTTTGCTTTTGTTTGTTCTTTGTTTTTCTGTTGTATTTTCATACTTTATAGCTTTTTTGAATATTAAAAGGGCAGGCATTATAAGCTGAGGCTTCTGCCAACACTCCCTTTTGGTCAACAAAAAACCGAATACATTGTATAAGGTGTGTTTATTTTAAATGACCAATAAACTTGAACATATACATACATACATACATACATACATACATACATACATACATACATACATACATACATACATACATACATACATACATACATACATACATACATATACACGTGTACATACATCCATACACACAAACTGAAATTAGGAAAAACACTTGACATATAGATGTGTTTTTAAAAGCGGGCACTGTCTCCGCTTGCCTAAGAGTCTTGGGAGGACCATCTGCCGAGCAGGCGGACGGTGTGGTCCTGGAGGCCTCGGCTGGCGGCGGTGGAGGCGGCGCCGATGCGGAAGGAGTGGCCGGAGAATTTTTACGACGGGTAGCCTGAGGTGGTGAGGATTTGGCGGAGGTGGAGGAGGAACCAGCAGCGGGTGAAAATATACAAATGTTACATGTTTGTAATCATATATGTATCGTAATCGAAATCGCGATTTTTGGATTTGGACGATGACAAAAAAAGAAAATCGAAAATCGTTTTTCCCTTTAACTAGGGCATTTACGGTAAATCTCTCTCGCACTCGCCTGCAGGCTGCCGGGCTACCGTAGTTACTTCCTCCTCTCACTGCCGCGCAGAGAGAAAACCTGAAAGCAGCATTAGCATGTCTGCCACGGGGAGCGATAGGAACGAGGATTTAGTTGCTAAAATAGGCAAGACAATGTCTGTCGTCTGGAAATGGTTCGGCTTCTCCGTTTCAGATGTGGAGCAAATTACTCAGCGTTGTAAAAGTTGTAAAAAGGGGATGCACACGCGCTTTGCACACATCGCTGTGCTTGTATTTGTTTTCCGGGTGCTGGAGCAGGTTGGGACGCTCGTGTTGTTGCTGTCTCTCACAGGCACCGACTTTTTACGGGGACAGGTTTTAGTTCCGACATAGTGGAGGGTCGGTCCCTGTGGGAGACGGCAGCACGAGTGGCTTGTTCCAGCGCCTGGAGTAGAATGGACAGGCATAGCGGCGAGTAGCTCTGGTCCATAGCCCTAATGCTAATTCTACCCTAGCATTAGGGCTATGGACCAGAGCTAAGCAGCGAGTGGGTGCTGGAGAACATGAAGCTTTAATATCAATAGCGTGTCCCGACCTACTGTCCCTTATTATCGTACAGTTGGGTAGTGTACACTGTTTATTTTGCATCGAGGAGCCAATAGCCATGTGTGTCTGACTCTGTGTTTACTGTGTACGTCGCCTCGGCTAAAAACAAAGGGGAAGCCTGTCTTATGTTTCGCCGTACGACCTGTTGCATCAGCGTGCTAAAAAATAGCTGATCTGCAAGCTCACGACACGTCGCCTCCGCAACACGCTGTGAGCTAGTAGATCGGCTATTTTCAGCACGCGTAAAAATGGAGGATGAGACGTTCAGAAACTTTTGCCTTCACAGTACAAGCATCAGCTGTCACAAGTTGAAAAGAGATGTGGCATCATTATTTTTCACATGGCCCATATGACGAGACAGAATCAAAATGGAAAACTAGGCCTACAGATTCAGTGGCATTTCACATTGCAAAAGGGTGCAGGAAGAGTGGGCACCTAAACATTAAATTGGCTATTTATAAGAATGAATTTGGACATATTGTAAACGTTTTCACTTGTTTAATCCCAAAGGGGATTTATCTTTCTTTGTTTAAAAGGATCCCTGGCCAGACAAATATGCCTTAAAACACTATACTTGCCCTCTATAACTAAAAATAAAAACACCTTAAATATTTGTATTTCTTTCATAAAATAAAGTTGGGTAGTGTACACTGTTTATCTTTCACTCAATAGGAACAGCTCCTGTCGCAAGTTGAGGATGTCATATGTCCAGTCCATGTGTTGTCCAGCCCCAGGGAATGTATGGAATGCACATGCTAATAAAAAGTATTTAAATATTGCTTTGATGCTCATATTATTCTTAGGAAGTATTAAGTTGTTTTTATTAGCATATGCATTCTATAGGGCTGGACCACACATGGACATATATCAACCTGCGATGGGAGCAGTCCCTATTGATTGAAATATTCTCTATTTATGAAAGAAATAAAATATTGATATTTTTATTTATTTTTATTCATAGAGGGCAAGTGTAATGTTTTAAGGCATATTTGTCTTGTAGCCAGGGATCCTTTTAAGGTTTGGACTTTATTCCAATAGGAAAATTCACATTTGTTTGCATTTAAAACAAATAAAAACATTTTGAGACAATGTATTTCTTCTTCGAAATCGAAACCGAAATCGAGGTTTCAGAGAAAAAAATCGAGGTTTTTTTTTTAGGCAAAATCGTGCAGCCAACATTGTAGCTATACGAAAAGATTGAATTATCCTCTTTCTAATTTCTATCTGCAAAGTGTTTGCTTCATAAAACTCAGACATGCTATTATGAGCTACTTTCTATATAATGCTTTCCATGCAGGTGATACTTTTTTAATGACACTGTAGCAATGATTTGTTTATTCACAATATAGAGCTATTTAACACTGATATTGAATAAAGTATTTTATCGCAATGAATGATTGATCTGGTGATTACTAGTTGATTCATGATGATGATGATGAACACTTGTAGGTTTGTAGATCCCATGACTTACCTCTAAGTGGAGCCTCTGTAACACTCTGTTTGTGTGTATATGTGTGTGTGTATGTGTTTCAGAGCCCATGGGGGCGTCCCGTGTAGACCCCCAGCTGCTCTCTGACTGATGTGATGAGTGAAGAGCTCGCCAAGCAACTGGACGATGAGAACTACGACCTGGAAGCACTGTCTAAGTAAGACGCCATTATAGAATGTTCTTATGTTGATCATACTGATCACTGAATGTCATCCATCCATCTTAAACCGATTATCCGTAGTCGGGTCGCGGGGGCAACAGCTCCACCAGTGTTCCAGACGTCCCTCTCCAGAGCAACATTAGTAACTTCCTGGGGGATCCTGAGGCGTTCCAAGGCCAACGAAGATTGCTCGGTAGACAGAGAGCTTTGCTTTCTGGCTCAGCTATCTTTTCGTCACAACAGTGCGGTACAGCGACTGCAATACTGCCCCTGCCGCTCCGATTCCCCCGGCTGATCTCCTTCTCTGTCCTCTCCTCACTCGTGAACAAGACCCTTGGATGCCTTTGATCAATCTGCAATCATTTTGACGATGCATGCGCACTGGCACACCACTTATGTGCGGGCCTGTGTATAACATATGACCCTCTCCTCTCTCCCCCCACCCCCCCCCCCCTCCTCTCCTCTCTCCTCCCCCCTCCCCTCCTCTCCTCAGTACCAGTGTAGACGTGTTGTTGTCGTGCGACACAGAACCAGAGACGGACAGTGACCTCATGATGGCCCAGATGATGCAGATGGAGTTTGACCACGAGTTCGATACCCAGCTGCGTCTGGAGGAGAAGAAGCTTAACGGAGACAGCAAGGGTGAGGACGGGGGGGACGGGGGGCGTGTCCAAGCAGACCATAGTTAAACGGCTGGTGAGGAGCGCCAGTCATGTGATCTTGACAGACCCGATAACTTACGACCCGATGCTGATTTATTTTTCTACTTCTAACCGATAAAATCTATTATTGAAAGGCAGTGGTTTTCAACCCTTTTCATACCCAGGTCAATTATGTATTAATTATATAATTAATTATGTAATTATGTACACGGACCACCATTTGATGAGATGTAGCCTCTCAAACCCAAAACTTAGAATATTTTGACATTATTTGATAAGATTTTGTCAACAATTCCATGCTGTATAGATGTGGTAGCATTAGGATAGATAACAGCCAAACCCATCAAAATAACACTTTTTTTCCCTACATTCTGTGTAGGGAACCAGCTCAGTGGCCTTGTGGTTAGAGTGTCCGCCCTGAGACTGAGAGGTCGGGTTCAATCCCCGGCCGGGTCATACCAAAGACTCTAAAAAATGGGACCCAGTGCCTCCCTGCTTGACACTTGGCATCAAGGGTTGGATTGGGGGTAAGTCCCTGCGACATACTAGCGTCATGTCCAGGGGGTGTACTTGTACATCAAGCTGCCTCACGCTACAGAAACAGGAGATAGGCTCCTGCCCTATGGGCCTCATGGCTCGGCAAGGCTACTTACTTACTACTACTCTGTGTAGGCTTCTTGTGAATTAAGTAATGCACATGTTTAACAACAATTTCACTCTTGAGAGTGTACTCTCAAGATCTATAATTGTCAACTCTCCATCATCATCAGCTGTGGACCCCCTGGAACCCCCTCAAGGACCACTTTTTGAAAACGTGTGTGTGTGTGTGTGTGTGTGTGTGTGTGTGTGTGTGTGTGTGTGTGTGTGTGTGTGTGTGTGTGTGTGTGTGTGTGTGTGTGTGTGTGTGTGTGTGTGTGTGTGTGTGTGTGCACGTGTGTGTGTGCGCACAGTTTCCATCTCCTTTGAGAACTACCTGAAGGTCCATCCTTATGAGGACAGTGAGAGCTCTGATGACGAGGTGGACTGGCAGGACACCCGATATGACCCCTACAAACCAGGTACCATTCCCTTCCCCTACAAACCAGGTACCATTCCCTTCCCCGACTCCTACTGCCTTGCTCAATGTGTCTGTTTGTTAGATACAACCCCTACAAACCAGGTACCATTTTGCTCAATGTGTCTGTTTGTTAGATGGGGCGGCAGTGGCTTAGGGGTAGAGTGGCCGGATGGTAACCGCAAGGTCGCCAGTTCGAACTATAGGGATGTCGGTAACGGTTAATCTTTTGAATAGGCTACCCCAAATGTAATATGCATGTAGGCCTATAGGCTACATAATTAAAGTTGGTAGACGAATGGTATACATGTATTTATGCTCCTTTTGTAACAAAAAAGCAACAATAAATAAATAAATTGTTGTAGGCTTAATCATAAATAAACAACGCATCGCATCTGCATGCATGCATCTGCGCGTCTACAGTACAGGGGTCCGCCGGTCCAAAACAGGCCAGTCCAGATCTGAGCAACCTATACCTATAAAGCCACTGGACGCATGGGCTAAGCTTTTTTATTATTAAGGAAGATCAGCATGCATGTCACCGTGTTCTGTTTGTTTGTTGACTTTTTTTTTTGAAACACGGTGATCTGCTAACCGGAGCATCGTGCTACATTTGAGTTTAATCATCATTTGAGTCCTCTATTAGTCCTCTGTGAGTCTCTCTCTCTTTCTCTCTCATTTTTGACTTGACTTAGAAAAGAGATTAAAAAAAATCATAATGTAAATTAAAACATGATTGCTTGTGTTGCAGACAAGCCTCAGGTGACGTCCAAGAAGGGTTTCATAGGAAAGGGAAAGAACATCACAACCAAACACGATGAGGTTGTGTGTGGACGCAAAAACGCTGCACGCATGGACAATGTAAGATGTCTGTCTGTCTGTCTGTCTGTCTGTCTGTCTGTCTGTCTGTCTGTCTGTCTGTCTGTCTGTCTGTCTGTCTGTCTGTAACCGTTGCATTCTATATGTCTGTCTCACTGACTGTCACTTTCTCGGTCTCTCTCTCTCTCTGTCTCTGTCTCTCTCCCTCTGTCTCCCTCTCTGCAGTTTGCTCCATGTGTGCATGTCGGTGACGGGCTGATCATGGACCTGAAGCTGTCCAACCAGGTGTACAACTCTCTGAAGCAGCACTGCTACAGCGAGCAGAGACGCAGCGCACGGCTGCACGAGAAGAAGGAGCACTCCACTGCTGTGAGTGCACGCACGCACGCGCACATTCATTCACACATACATGCAAGCAAACACATGTACTTGCAAGAAGCACTATTCACACACACATTCACACATGCATGCAAGCACACACATTCTGACAAACCTCGGTCAACACAGCTAAACCATTTGTCTCTCTGTGTCCTTCCTCTCTGTCTGTCTCTGTGTCTCTCTGTGTCCCTGTCTGTATCTGTGTCCTTCCTCTCTGTCTGTCTCTGTGTCTCTCTGTGTCCCTGTCTGTCTCTGTGTCTCTTTGTGTTCCTGTCTGTCTCTTTGTCTCTCTGTGTGCCTGTCTGTCTCTGTCTCTTTGTGTCCCTGTCTGTCTCTGTGTCCCCGTCTGTCTCTGTGTCTCTCTGTGTCCCTGTCTGTCTCTGTGTCTCTTTGTGTTCCTGTCTGTCTCTTGGTCTCTCTGTGTGCCTGTCTGTCTCTATGTCTCTTTGTGTCCCTGTCTGTCTCTGTATCTCTCTGTGTCCCCGTCTGTCTCTGTGTCTCTGTGTCCCTGTCTGTCTCTGTCTCTCTGTGTGTCCCTGTCTGTCTCTGTGTCTCTCTGTGTCCCTGTCTGTCTCTGTGTCTCTCTGTGTCCCTATCTGTCTCTCTGTGTCCCTGTCTGTCTCTGTGTCTCTCTGTGTCCCTGTCTGTCTCTGTCTCTGTGTGTCCCTGTCTGTCTCTGTGTCTCTCTGTGTGTGTCCCTGTCTGTCTCTGTGTCTCTCTCCGTCATCCAGGAACAAGCGGTAGACTCTCGTACTCGCCTGCTGATGTTTAAGATGGTGAACAGTGGGGTTCTGGAACACATCAATGGATGCATCGCCACCGGAAAGGAATCTGTCGTGTTCCACGCCAATGGAGGGAGGTGAGACACGCAGCACACAGCATGCAACAATTTGCCTTTTAACGAATATACTTCAATGTATATTGAACGTGGTTAACTGTGAATAGCTGTGTACGTGGTGACAAAAAGTCGGTGAGGTACAATTCTGAAAAGTTTCAGGTTGGGATTAGGTTTAGGATTAAGCACTTCACGGTTGGATTAGCGGTTTTAGGGGTTAGAGAGTTAAGCCTGACTTATACTTGGTTGCGGGCCAGTGTTGTGCACAGAAAATAGCAGATGTGCAAGCTTGTAGATCGGCTATGTTCAGGCTTCAGGATTACGGAGAAAAAAAAACAATTGCACCAAAAAAAGATAAACATGCTAAACGGCTGATGTCCTCGCAAGCATAGTAATCTGTGCAAGCATACAGTTGGAGGCCATCGATATTGTCCTTTTCTTTTTGCTGAGTTTTGCGTGATCTGCGCAAAAGGACAGTTAACCCATTTTGGGCGGGAACCCCTTTTGGTGTTTTAAACATTGTTATAATTTAGCTATTGAAAAATAGCAGATCTACAAGCTCATAGCGCGCCACTCGGTGGCGCGCTATGAGCTTGTAGATCTGCTATTTTTGAAAAATCGTGAAAATATTTATTTAGAAGGATTTAGAAGGATTTTTTAAAATGTTGAGGTCAGGCCTAAATGGGTCAAATGATAAGGGACAATATCGGTGGCACCCAACTGTAGTAATCTCTCTCTCTCTCCCCCCAGCATGGAGGAGCAGAGTGTTCCAAAGGAGGTGGTGCTGAAGGTGTTTAAGACCACCCTCAACGAGTTCAAGAACCGGGACAAGTACATCAAGGACGACTACCGCTTCAGGGACCGCTTCAGCAAGCTCAACCCCAGGAAGGTCATCAAGCTGTGGGCCGAGAAAGAGATGCACAACCTCGCCAGGTACGGTTTCCAAATGTTCCTCGACTTTTTCACTGGCGAAAACTAAATGGAAACTAAGCTATGATGACTAAAACTAAGACTACATTTATTGACAATTTCGTCAAAAAATAACATCTAGACTGAAATGTTAGGAAGGGACTAGTGGACAAGACATCCAGTATAAGTCATTTTACACTTGTTGCATGCTGAAAATAGCCGATCGTCAAGCTCACAACGACACGTTGTGAGCTTGTAGATCGGCTATTTTCAGCATGTGTAAAATCAGTCATTACGGCGGCATCGAGGCCCACCAAAATACATTTTAGTCGACTAAATCAACAGTAGATTTTGTCGACTAAAACTAGACTAACAGTAAAACATTCCAGGTGACTAAAATGTGACTAAAACTAAATAAACGATTCAACAGACTATGACTAAAACTAAAATCAAAATTTGCTGTCAAAAATCAACACTGCCCCAGAGTTAGTGTCGAAGTGTCCTTGAGCAAGACTCTGAACCCCTAATTGCTCCCGATGTGCTGGTTGGTGCCTTGCATGGTTTCCTCTGCCATCAGTGTGAATGTGTGTGTGAATGGGAATCTATGTATAGCGCCTTGGATAAAGGTGCTATATAATTAAATGCACCATTTACCATTTAACACACACATCGCCAATTTGGAAAGAACTTGGGCCCCTTCCCTACTTCCTTCACAGGTGTTACCGCTGATACTAATGAAGGCTCTGTTCCATTCTGGTCAAACAGAGTCAGGGTGCTGCTATTGTGCATGTTGGCTCACTGGAAACACTCTGCTACACCAGTGGGTCTCAAAGTGTCCTTGAGTGGGTTCCAAATGGCCCTGTACGGGTCTATAACTCTGAGAGTTATGAGGGTTCTTGAAATTAAAAAGTTTGACAACCACTGTACTCTAAATGGAACAGAGCCTTAATTCAGTAACACCTGTGAAGTAAGTAGGACACAACACGGGACTCAATCAATGAATCCCTTTACAACCACTATATTAATGTATTTCCTACAGCTTTAAGTCCAAAAATCTGAACTAACCATTTAAGAAGTATATTTTGCTCCTCCTCGAATTGCAGTCTCTGTGATCTGGAAACTACAGTAGTTCATATTGCGATTTTCTTTTTTATATCTTCGGCCCCAATAAAAATCATCGCCAGAATTCATCAAATGTTTGCAATTGCAAACATTACTAGCACACAAGCATAAGAGTAAGTACCCTCAAACATTTTGTGACAGGGCACAGCACGTCACAGCGTGCCGAGTGTGTGAGAACTCATGATATAGAAGGCATTCGTAGAATCGGCCTCAGGTCCTAGTGGCTTCATACAAATGTCGTGTGTGTGTGTGTGTGTGTGTGTGTGTGTGTGTGTGTGTGTGTGTGTGTGTGTGTGTGTGTGTGTGTGTGTGTGTGAAAATGAAGAAGGCGGGAATTTGTCAAATAACAATATTAACACAAGAGGAGGATGGACAAGAGGGAATCATGAATTCAGATGTTTTAATTTGGGTGGGACTGATGCTACACGGGTGTCATTGAGACTTACCCCTGCCATGAACGCTTAGAGTGTCAGAAATGTTAAGGAGTGTGTCTGTGTGCGTGCGTGCGTGCGTGCGTGCGTGCGTGCAGAATGAAGAAGGCGGGTATCCTGTGTCCAGAGGTGGTGCTGTTGAAGAGGAACATCCTGGTGATGTCCTTCATCGGTAAGGATCACATCCCTGCCCCTAAACTGAAAGACGTCAGGCTGGGAGCTGAGGACATGAAGACGGCCTACCACCAGGTCCTACATGTAAGACAACCTACTGCTGTACTCTAAATGGAACAGAGCCTTAACCCATTTTGACCTGAGATCAGATTCTAAAAAATGTCTTCTACATCCTGACAGTTTTCTGAAAAAGCTATGTTTCTATGTCAGTGGTTCTTCTATTTTTCAAAAATAGCAGACCTACAAGCTCGTAGCGCGCCACTCGGTGGCGCGCTATGAGCTTGTAGATCTGCTATTTTTCAATAGCTAAAGCATGACATAATGTTAACACCAAAAGGGGTTAACAGGTCCTACATGTAAGACAACCTACTACTGTACACCTACCATCAGGCACTGTGTCAACCCATTGAGACCTGACACCAGGTTCTACAAATGTCCATTCTATCCTAACAGTTTTCTGAATAAAAACAAACCTATGTTTCTATTAGTGGACCTCAAGCCTTTTCATGTCAAGGATCCCCAATTAGCCCTTCGCTAAGCCCCTCCCCAACCCGTCCTTGTCCAATAGGCACGTTAGCAGCTAAGAGACAGGTCAAGCTGTCCTCCATTGAGATGCATGTTAAATGACAGGATTTCTCCATATAAATAATGGATCATTTCAGAAGCAAAACCTTCAAAATGTCTGATAAATCTAGTCAACCAGGCCTGCAGTAGGCTATGTACTGGGCAAATGTGCATTTGGCATGCACACGCAGATCCTGACACACCAAAGGTCGACATGTGGAAACAACGGTCGGACATGCGGAGCACGGGACAACCTACCTCAAACCCCTAACCATAACCGTTATGGTTTGGTTAGGGTTTGAGGTAGGTTGTCGCCGGTCTAATGACAGTAGGACCAATAGTATGTCGGAACTAAAGCCTGTACCCGAACATTTCCCGTCATAGTTTTAGTCGATCGGAATCAGGTACACTCGTATCGGTTGTTTGTCACGATCATGCAATTTTACTTGACAATTACTTACAAATAAAATACAAATTATTTTAAATTAGTGTACTGTATGTCTCTGTCTCTCTCTATGCAGACTCTCTATCAGCAATGTAACTTGATGTCTCTCTCTCTCTCTCTCTCTCTCTCTCTCTAGATGATGCAGACTCTCTATCAGCAATGTAACTTGGTCCATGCTGATCTCAGTGAATATAACATGCTTTGGCACGATGGCAAGGTACTGTCTGTGTGTGCGTGCGTGTTTGTGTGGTCGATCTACAAGCTCATAACGCGTCATATGACACTATGAGCTTGTATGTAGATCAGCTATTTCATATCTGACCTGTGCAACTTTTGTTTATGAATCCTAAAAGCCAAACAGAAATGTCTTTTTTCCCAGTCTATATGTCCCAGTGTTCAGACATGAAACACAATTAAATCGTTAAATCACAATTAACCATCAAAATATCATGATAGTGACCATGTGTGTAGGTCAGTGGTTTTCACCCCGTTTCATTTCAAGGCCCATTATTTATTCGTCTTTTGAGCCACGGACCACCATTTGACATTTATCCTCTCAGACACAAAACTAAAGAATAGGCGTTGGATAAGATCTTGTCTACAATTCCATGCTTTTGGCAAACGTTTATCAAAATAACAATTCTTCTACATCCTCTAATTGTCTAGAGTTCTTGTAAATTAAGTAATGCAGATGTTTTTAACAATAATGTAACTCTTACGGGTCCGTTTGGTTTCATTTTACTCGCTCAAGAGTTAAAGATCTATAAGGGTTAATTTGGTACCAGCTCTCCATCATTTAGCTGGGGACCACCGGGAACCCTCTCAAGGACCACTGGTGGTCCTCGGACCACTGGTCAAAAACCACTGTTTTATTGTGTAGGTGTGATGACATAGTGTTCATGCGTTGAGTGTGTTGTAGCCTCGGCATCCAGGCTTTTATTTTCGCTTTCGGCTCAAAAAGAATAGCCTGGGGAAACCCATTAGTGTCAGGTTCAGGTTTATTTGTTATATGTATAAATACAGAGTATAGTATATTTTGCTCCGAGCACTCTGTCTTGTATACACCAGTGTAAACTGGACAAAAACAAACAGCTATAGTGCAAAAGAAAGAACACAAAAACAAAATAAAGTGCAGTGTGAAGTGAAGGAACTGTTACTGAGACGGATGGTACGAGATTTGATGCTCTGGTAGCGTTTTTTGGAAGGGAGTAGTTGGAACAGGGTATTTGCGGGATGGCTGGTGTCTTTAATGATGTTGTGGGCTTTTTTTTCGTACAGCGTGTGATGTAGATGTTATGGAGACTAGGTAATGCTGTGCCGATGATTTTAGCTGTTGTTTTAACGGTCCTCTGCAGCCTGTTGCAATCCTGAGCAGTCGTGTTGCCGTACCACACTGTGATACAGCCAGTTAAGACACTTTCAATTATACAGCGATACAAGTCCACTTGGTACTTTTATTTTAGTTTTACGTCGATTCAGAAAGTACAGTCGCTGCTGCGCCTTCTTGAGGATGTACTCTGTGTTGAGTGACCTTTACTGGGGCGGATTAATGATATAATCGTTCACTTGGTGATGCAAGGATGGCATTTGGCACAAATACTCTCTAAGGGCCACTCTTGTGGAAAAAGGCGCTGGGCCACTCAAAATTCCAAGATGGCGACCATAACTTTCAACATGGCAGCCACCTTAGCAGACCAGATAGTGATTTAATTTTTCAGGTTGTGATACATAAGGATGAGATTTGGCAGCACAAATACTCTCTAAGGGCCACTCTTATAGAAACAAGGCGTTGGCCACTCCAACCAATAAGATCCACCGCCTTGTACTCGCCGGCACCCGCCCCTCTAGACCAGAATTTGTTTTTGGCTTTTTGCCTTTATTGATAGTTACAAGTGAAGACAGACAAGAAAGAGAGAGAGAAGGTGAGAGACATACAGCAAAGGTCGTCATGAACGGGACTCGAACACGCGACGCGCTGTCAGGCCAGAGCCTATATGTGGCATGCGCCTGGATCTCTAGGCCAGCGGGCGCCCCGGCTATGTGTAATTGTGACATTGTGCTAATGTGTGTTTTAGATGTGAGTCAGTAGTGTGTATATAATGTTGTGCATTTCCTACAGGTGTTTGTTAGTAGTGTGTACATAATGTTTTGTATCTTGTATCACAGGTGTTTGTTAGTAGTGTGTATATGATGTTGTGTATCTTGTATCACAGGTGTGTGTTAGTAGTGTTTGTCTAATGTTGTGTATCTTGTATCACAGGTGTGTGTTAGTAGTGTGTATTTAATGTTGTGTATCTTGTATCACAGGTGTGTGTTAGTAGTGTGTATTTAATGTTGTGTATCTTGTATCACAGGTGTTTGTCATAGACGTGAGTCAGTCGGTGGAACCGAAGCATCCACATGGTCTGGAGTTCCTCTTCAGAGATTGCCACAACGTCGCCACGGTAACCAAATGTCCTTGTTATTGTTTGACTTGAATTCAAATGGCAATGATCTTTTATTTGCGAAATACCAAATGCACAATAAAATGACTAATACAAACGAGAGAGGTAGACTGAACACCTCTGTGTGTAGTTGTTGCTATAAGCCAGGGGTTCTCAACGTTTTGACTGGGAAAATGTTTGGCCATGTCTCGCGACCTACGCCACGCCTACATTTCCATTTCCCAGCCATTCAGTTGTAAAAAAAAATAACAACCAAACCCCCCTTTTTATTTTTGTATTTTTAAAAATATATAATTTTGGGACCCCCCAAAATAAATTTGCGACCTCCCGAGGGGTCGCGACCCCCAGGTTGAGAACCCCTGCTATGAGCTGCTATAGTGTCGGCCTGAAACATATTATCTCTACTTTGTGTACTTTTTTTGTGTTTTCTTTCTTTCTTTTTTCCGTAAATTAATCAATCAAAAGTAGCAGAACGTGCCGCGTTTCGAGCTTGTAGATATGCTTCTTTTCATATTTTTGAATTTGAATCCTGATATCTGAGATTTTCAGCCCAAAACAGAGACGACCTACTGTAACAACACACATGTTTTTGAAGAAGAATTTGAAGTTCAGGAATCAGGATTGAGACAGCTTTTTTTTTTTTTAAGAATCTGCCTCAGGTCTAAATGGGCCAAGCTAGTTACGCTAAAGCAGTGATATAAAGCACTAATATGCACAACCTGCCAACACAAATAAACACCACATGTTTAATAACTCTGTGTGTGTGTGTGTGTGTGTGTGTGTGTGTGTGTGTGTGTGTGTGTGTGTGTGTGTGTGTGCAGTTCTTCCAGAAGCAAGGCGTGTTAGAGGCGATGAGTGTGTACGACCTGTTCAACTCGGTAACAGGATTGAACCTCACCGTCACTGAGGACGACGAGGCCGAGTTCATGTCCCAGGTCTGTATACACATGCACGCACGAACACATGCACGCACACACACACATTGGACATTGCGAAGTGTCTGTTACTAGAATCTCGCGAGCTTGGCGGCGTGCTCGCATCCAACGTCAAACGGTCTGTGTTGTTGTTGTTTCTCTGTGAATGTCGCGTGTTGGAGTGAGACACACACACTCTCAAAGCGTACATTTTGAACGAAGGCAGACAGTGATGTGTCTTTGTGGCCACTGACCGTGTTCGTTTCGTATTGTTCTGTCTCTCTCTCTCCAGATCGTAGCTCTGGAGAAGCGTAATGAAGATCACGTCCAGAGGAAAGGAAAGAAAACCTTCTCCGTTGCCCTGGGCGACGACGACGACGACCACGAGGGTGGCCCCTCCGACTAAATGCCGGCGGCCACGTTGGAAGAGAAGGAAACAAAATATCCTGACGTCAGTCGGGACCACCTGACCACCTGTCACACTCATACCGGGGGAAACCCCGTAATGGTTGTACATTCACGGCTTCATCATAAAAGAATAAACAGAGGAATGTACATTTTAACATTGATTTTATTTATTATTCTCCCCATTTTGGCTATTTCTGTGCTCAGACAGACCGACACACACACACACACACACACACACACACACACACACACACACACACACACACACACACACACACACACACACACACACACACACACACACACACACTCTGCTGCGTAATGGAGTGGCTAGCACCACTCAAAAATATCTCATACCTACATAAATGCAAAGTTTTTCTCCCCTCGCCAAGATGCCCCCTAGTGGTCCATGGAGGAATTGTAGGGGAGGGGTGAAGAGTACCGAAGTCCTGACACCACTTGCGTTGTCCTCTGGGTCACAGAAGTATATCTTTTTTCCTATTGGAAATCTCACAGGGTCATCTTTGAATCACGTCATATAAGAACGGTGTTCCAAAAATAAACGGACCACCCTGGCGATTCTGTCGGGGATGTGACTGTGTCGTTTATGACAGTGAGTTACATTCGATAACGTCCGTGATTGGAGGAAAACTAGTGGTCTGTGATGTGTCGGAGTTCAAAGTGATTAATAGAGTGATCTCAGCTTAAATATGTAGTTAAGCCGTAACTTTCTATCATCTCGCCCCGTGATGAGTTGGAGTAGGAGTTTGTTTGTACAAACAATTGCCGATCTACAAGCTCGCGATGCAACACTTTACTTTCCTAGATTGACTTGTTTTTCGCCACTTTTGCACACACACGTTTGACTGGAGGGGGGACGGGGGGAACGGCACATGTTGGCCAGGGGGAATATGACTTATGATTCTGTCCCTTCCGGGACATCAACTTTAATAGCGCTGAGTCGGCTGAATCGGACTTGACAACGCTCTGCTCGCTCGCTGGTGCCTCGGTCAAACGTTTGACGCTTTCACATTCCTGAACCCTTATCTATCATTTATATATTATGGATCAATAGTGTGGACTTAGACTGTTATTCGTCTGTGGTACTCATTTGTCCCAAGAAGTCACGGTATGCATTTAAGGCCCAAACTACACCAGCTGCAACTCCTTGCAACTAGTCACAACTCCTTGCAACAAAACAAACCACACCAATGCAGTTGCATGTTGCAAGGAGTTGCATGTCAACCCCATGGTGTGGTTAGGGTGTGTGTTCTACTTCAATTCATTGAGTATTATTTTATTTACTTTTTATTTTGTTTGTGGGTGAACAAAACAAATTCCTAAATCCAAACTACACCAGCTGGTTATTATATACCAAATTAAACCAGCTGTTGTTACCGTTGGGTTGGAAGTCTCCATGGCTGATTATTTGTTATTTTTTTTGTTTTGGCTATTGTTAATACAATCGCATGATTTCAGCTGTGAAGGTGTGTGAGACACTCTGAAAATAAATTATCCTTAAAGATCAGGTTTTTTTGGGTCATTAATTCAAGTAATGCCTCGATTAGTAGTATTTTTTGTTTTGTGTTGAATGTAGCCTGATAAGGCCAAAGCTCCACTGCGGCCATCGGGCGTCTAGTCATGCAGAGAATGTTTCCTTTTTAATACATTAAATGAAAGGTGCTCCACTGGCGACGTTGCGCTGCGTTCGATGGCGGAGTCCAACCTCATAATTCGGCCTGGTTCATTTTTTGACACCGAACGCAATGAAGGCACAGTGGGTGGAGCTTTGGCATAAAGCAAGTCTCTTTCTCCTGTTATACTTTGTCTCCACCAGGCCGAAGGCATGGGGAGAGAGTATGTTTTGCACTCCGTGTGTGTGTGTGTCCGTCCGTCTGTTACCAGCTAATCTCCGGCACCGTTAACCCGGTCGATGCCAAATTTTGCACACGCACTCCTTGGATGCCAACGATGAACCTCTGCCCAACATTTTCCAGAACGGCCTGTTATTAGTGCCACCAGGAGGCCGACTTTTGAAGAACACATTTTTTGCTATTACGCCTCCAGATTCTGTCCAAATATCCCGCAAATCGTTACACACTATGCCTATGTGTTCAAGATGGATCCGTCCGATATTTCATATTGCATCCTAAATGGTGCATTTATATAATGGTGCATTTATATAGCGCCTTCATCCAAGGCGCTTTACATAGATTGTGCATTACATTCACCCATTCACACACACATTCATACACCGATTGCGGCGGAAGCCATGCAAGGTACCAACCAGGACATCGGGAGCAATTTGGGGTTCAATGTCTTGCCCAAGGACACTTCGACATGTAGCCAGGAGGAGCCGGGATTCGAACCGCCGACCCATGGATCATTGGATGACCTGCTCTACCTCTTGAGCCACAGTCCCCAGTCCCCAGTCCTAATTGGCTAACATTGGCTTTCGAAGTTTGCAGGATTGGCCCATTATGAACAAAACACCTCAAATCATGAACGCAGCTTGCAATTTACGTGAAATCTTTCACGCACTTTCCTACTAGGCTGAGGAATATATCCCACCCTTTTCACATTGGCCTGTTATAGCACCGCCAACAGGTGGACACATTTTTGGAACAAAATGCCTCAAATCATTCAAATGCCATCCAAGGTGTAAGAAGAAATGGCACCCTTTTCACATTGGCCTATTATAGCGCCACCAGGAGGCCACAACCTGACCTGCCCTGGTGGAGACCTGTGCCCCGAGAGGCACTTTATCTAGTTATTTATATATTTTAGGGGACAAGCCCGAAGGGACTTTGATCCCTTATTGTATTTGTAAAATTGCATTTGGGACCTTCTCCTTTGGTCCCCCCATTCCTAAGACATGTGAGAATGGTCCAGTGAAGAAAATAAAATAAAAAAGTCCATTGTGGTGTATGGGATTTTCACCATGAAGGCACTGAAAGACCCACCCACCTCAGACATCAACATTTTGAAAATTGCAAAAATATTATTGTCTGGGTGAAAATCACCAGTGTTTAGTGTTCTAGGGTTAAATTACATTTTTGCATTAGACTGCATGGTCGTCAGTCTACCACTAGATGGCATTAACGCGACATGCTCTTTGCACCAACGTTGCAGGTTTTCAGAGCCAGGGATAAAAATGGACATTAACGGAAGAATAACATTAATTGGATCTATTTTGATTTCAGAGACTTTTAGTTTAATTTGAAACATGTCACAACACTTTACTTGGTGTTTTAATTCCTCAGCTCAATCAAGGCTCAGTAAAATCTCATGAGGTAATTGGTTGACACGCAACTCATTATAGAATGAGTTGTTTTAAATTAATTAAACTCATTATAGATTGGCATTTCTCTTATCATAAATACAAACGTATATCAGAATGTGATGCATTCTATGTTATAGAAGTGTAATTTGATCAGAATGTGTTGCATTCTGTTATGAAAGTGTAATTTGATTATACATTTAATAATAGTAATAAGATAAGTATCATTAGTATCACTGTATATCCATGGGAAACTTTATTTATTAAAGACACAAACTTTACATCAAACACCAGGCCGCCTGTTGCTGCTGGAATGCTTTTCTAGTCTACTTCATTATAACACGCCCAAGTCATGTAAAAGAAAAGGAAAACCCCGCCCAGTAAGGAAAAACCCCTCCCATATGTATGTCAGAAGACGTTGAGGGTTGATTTCACCCAACACCGCCAGCATGGCATGGACTCTATAGAACGCTTTCACACATCCAGCGTGTGGAGCGAGAACACCACCAGTCGTTCATCCATCCACCTTGAGTCATATCGGCATGACGGCGGACTGCAGCGCAGTTTTCACCCACACCACCTAACATGAGGTTGTTAGGCTCACCATCTGTCCAGTACCTGTAGATATATTTAAAAAAAAATCACACCCGTGTGAACTGAGTGGTGTAAGGTCTTATATAGACTGATCAGCTGTGGTCTGACGTAATGTCTGACGTAATGAAATCACACCCGTGTGAACTGGGTGACCATAGCAACCATGCTCATTTTTTGATACGAACAGACAGACAGACACGTAAACTAACAAAGCCAGTTGTAGGAGTGGTTTACACCACTCAAAAAGTGAAATATGGACACGAGTGTACCAATTTGAGTTCACTCTGTGTGCACTGAGGAACTTACATGCCTGCCTGACACTTTTGGAGCAATATAAAGCTCCTTGTTTTGTGTATTGTATATTTCAAGTTTTTAATGCAGTGGTTTTCAACCTTTTTCATATCAAGGCCCATTATTTATTCAGCCACGGACCACCATTTGATGATCCATGCTGTATTCATGTAGTACCATTATAGAAGATAAATGGCAAACGTTGACATTCCATCGACTTCTTGTGTAATACAGATGTATTACGGCGCATGTTTCCACAAAGAACGCTTCTTACCCTTTTCTGCACAATGAACCCTTTTCTACACTAATTCAAACTTAGCAACGGCCAACTTTAAATGGTTACACGAGCGTTACAGCGGTTGTTTAGTCAGCCGCTTCCATGTTTATCAAGGAAGGTGTGCGCGTGCATGTCGAGTGAACTGAAGTCAGTTGGAAATTTAATTCTACTTTCGACCAGGGGAGGCGCCGGGGATGCGCTAAAGCTTTTCAACTTCCTTGAAAAACATGCTAAACAACCACTGTAACCGTTTAAAGTTGGATTTTCTTGGCCGATGCTAAGTTTGAATTAGTGTAAAACTTTTTTAGCCCTTCACTTTTTGAATTCATTGTGCAGAAAAGGGTAAGAAGCGTTCCTTGTGGAAACATGCGGCATTTATGAACCGCGGTGGGTGTTACGTCATCTCGGAGCTACAGAATGAGCGTAGGGAGAGGGCACATATGGGGCTATAGTTGACTATTCAACTAGTCGACTAGTAAATCCACTAGTTGACCTTGCTGGTACTAGTTGACTTTTTGTAGGCCTCAAGATCAACTAGAATGCTAGATTATAGTCACCAATGTGCACAAATATTATTTAAAAAAAAATATATATGTTTTTTTTTTTACATAATAGGTAGTTAAACAACTAGTCGACTAGGCAACTAGTAAAAATCACTTGAAGTGAAAGCAACGGTGGACAAAGTGGTGGAAAGTAACTATCTACATTTACTGAAGTAATGTACAATTTTGAGGTGTTTGTGCTTTACTTGAGTATTTACAATTTCCAATACTTTTACTCCACTACACCTCAGATACAAATATTGTACTTTTACTCCACATGTACATTTTGTTGGCCATTTGAAAATAGCCGGTCTACAAGCTCACAATGCGTTTTATTATTAGGCCTATTATTGTTGTTATTATTATTAGTAATTAAGTGCTATTACGCCGTGTGGCCACCAGATGGGGTTGGGGCCAGTGCCAGACGTTTTTGGATAACCTCTCCAAAAAGCTACCGGATGTTTACACCAGTTTGAACCGGAACTGAAAGTTGGCTAGCTCACAACAGTCACCTGGGGCCTGTATATTAGCGTGATAGCTTTTTAAAAGCATAACTAAGTCAAATTAAGCTCTAATCAAGCGCAGAATATCGCATTTTTTGCAGATTATGAGCCATTAATGCATATAAAGACGCACAGGATTTTTGATCGCGGCCTGGAGCTAGCTAAAAATGCTACAACATGCTAACGTGATTATAATCAATCGCACATTAAACAAAACTCGCCTTTACGGCTATGGCAAGCTGGACAGAGTTAAGGTAAGCTTGTCTTTACGGCTACGTCACTTATCCTGTTATAGTAAGGTCTTACGTTGTTGTGCTCAGTGGTGTTCCATCCACCCACTTCCAGGTGCCTTCCTCGTCTTTGTCAGTCAGACCGATCCACAGGATGTCGTTTCTGGAAAACACACTCCCAACAAATTCCTGGACACAAAAACAAACCCTCTCAACAAAGTCCTGCACACAAACAAACTCTCTCAACAAAGTCCTGGACACAAACAAACTCTCAACAAAGTCCTGCACAAACTCTCTCAACAAAGTCCTGGACACAAACAAACTCTCTCAACAAAGTCCTGGACACAAACAAAAAGCTTGTGGTTTCTGAAGTACAACCTGTACACAATGTTGCGCCGGTCTCCCTGATTAAAAACAACGCTACATTTTTGCACCTCGACGTTTACAAAGGCTGCCGACTGAGTGTGCATGGAACCGATCCTAGATGCATATCAATGGACCATTGTGTGACCTGTGTAGTTTAGGTGTTAATTAAGCGACGTGTGTGTGAAGTCTTTAAAACCACCAAAACCAGCAATGCGACACTGACTGTATAGTACGGACTTTCCTGGTTAATATGGATGTCCGATATTACAGGCCGATATTTTGCATAAAAATGTAATTCATTTATCGGTTTAATTAATTAAAATGTCTACCGAATTTATGTTAATGTTTATTTTAATTTGGAAAACCTATAACATTTATGAATGCATCCAGCGGGGCATCACAATAAAAGTAGGCATAATGTGTTAATTCCACGACCGCAAATATCGGTATCGGTTGATGTCTGCAACGAAAATTAGTAGTTGGACAATATCGATATCTGATATCGGCAAACCATGCGTATATTCCATTTATGTACACGCACGCACGCACGCACGCACGCACAAACACCATACCTGCTTTTCCTGGCTGTCTATGATGATCAGGTCGGATTGTCTGTCTCTACAGTCCTGTCTGCTGTCCTCCCAGGATTTGTACTCATTCTCAGCAGAGATGTAATAACACACACCGCCATCAAATGTCATTCCATAGGATTCTAACACAACAAAAATAATTATGTTAGCCACAGTTTTCTTTTTTGGATTTTCTCTACTTAATGACTTGATGAACAATCATGACATAACTTAATGCATAAAAACAGAAATGTCTCACTGACCACACAGCCTCCTCTTCAGGTCCGTACTGTTGCTACAGCTGGTCTGCAACTGGTCGAAACTGGTCTGTAACTGGCCATTCTGGGTATTCAAGTTGTCATATCTTCTCTGACACTGGTAATTCTCTGTAGTCAGGTTGCTGTGGCTGGTCTGCAACTGGTCAAAACTAGTCTGCAACTGGTCATTCTCTGTAGCCAGGTTGTTATGACTGGACTGCAACTGGTCGAAACTAGTCTGCAACTGGTCATTCTCTGTTGTCAGGTTGCTGTGGCTGGTCTGCAACTGGTCAACACTAGTCTGCAACTGGTCATTATCTGTAGTCAGGTTGCTGTGGCTGGTCTGCAACTGGTCAAAACTAGTCTGCAACTGGTCTTTCTCAGTAGTCAGGTTGTTATGGCTGGACTCCAACTGGTCAAAACTAGTCTGCAACTGGTCTTTCTCAGTAGTCAGGTTGTTATGGCTGGACTCCAACTGGTCACAACTAGTCTGCAACTGGTCAAAACTAGTCTGAAACTGGTCATTCTCAGTAGTCATGTTGTTATGGCTGGATTCCAACTGGTCAAAACTAGTCTGCAACTGGTCTCTCTCTGCAGTAAGGCTGTTGTGACTGCTCTGCAAGTGGTCAAAACTAGTCTGCAACTGGTCAAAACTAGTCTGCAACTGGTCAAACATGTTCTGCAACTGGTCTTTCTCGTTCTTCACGTTGTTATGGTTAGTCTGCTGGTCCTGTAGCTGTTCTTTCTTCAATTTACAACCTGTAAGAACAGAAGGAGAATCAATCATAATAACAAGCAGCTATATAGAGGGTATGCGCGTGACATCATCATCATCATCATACCAGGAAGTTATGCGGGAATGCGTACAGAGTGGCAAAAAACTACTTTCTGGCCTTGACAGCCGAGACATCCAAACAGAAAAGTCCTATTTCATTGCATGAAATGACTTTAAACATTACATTCACTTTGTCACCTGATCTGCCATTCACTTTATGCATGCGCATACCCTCTATTCACACTACACTATGGGACCTATTTTGCGTGTGGTAATGTGTGGGTGTGTCTTATTTAAGTAATGGCAAATGCTACAAATCGAGGTGCCTCAATGTGGCTGCAGAGTGTTGGACACTGCTGGTTAATTAAGCCATTGCTCGGCCAATTCTCAAGAGATTGTCATAATTCACTATAACATGTGACGTGTCTGGTATGTCATTGGGGTGTATCAACTATGATTTGATTATCCCTCCATAAAATGCTATAGGTAGGCTATAGGTTGAAATGTAGCCGAATTATCGGGCGGCGGGCACACGGTACGCATGCATGCAGTGGCCAGTCCGTATCAATCCATCCATCTATATCCGCAGGGGTTCTCAACCCGTGGTTCGCGACCCCTCGGGGGGGGGTCGCCAAATTATTTTAGGGGGTCCCCAAATTATTTAAAAAAAAATATATATATATATATATATTTTTTTTTTAATTTTATTTTCACTTTTTTTCAAAAATAGCAGACCTACAAGCTCGTAGCGCGCCACTCTGTGGCGCGCGATGAGCTTGTAGATCTGCTATTTTTCAATAGCTAAATTATAACAATGCTTAAAACACCAAAAGGGGTTCCCGCCCAAAATGGTTTAAGGTTATTGTAGCAGTCAATTTATATTGGGGTCGGGAGGGGGCGGGGCGGGGGTCCCGAGACATTGCCAAAGCATTTCCGGGGGTCCCCGGCCAAAAACGTTGAGAACCCCTGCATTAAAGGACCACTTCACCACTTTTTAACCTATCTTCATATAATAGGTCCTCACTAATAATCATGATAAATGGCACTACTCAGTCTGTGTCTCATAGGAGGGCTGTGGGCAGTTTAGAAACAGTCTTCCAGTGACATCATTAGGCAGATTATTTTTTAAACAAGATTGTTTTACAAAAATGTTTAGATTTTCATTATCGTGAGAACGATGGCTTCCATTTTCGCATTGCAACTTTTCAGGACTAGAAAGCCTGCAGTTTTTATTAGCTTGTATTCCCCATTGATGATGTCACTGGACGGTTTCTGAACTGCCCACAGCCCTCCTATGAGACACAGACCGAGTAGAAAAAAATTGCGCCATTTTTTCATGATTATTAGTGAGGATAGGTTGAAAAGTGGTGAAGTGGTCCTTTAATAATTCTATAAAATACAAAAATAAAGTACTGCTGTCTTGTGTCTAAAACAAAGTGGGGTTTTCTCTCTACAAACGTGCATCCACTTTCACTACCCCCTCCAGATATTTTCCCTCCACCGAAAAATATCTGATCTATAAGCTCACAAGTTCGCGTCGTAGCACATTTTACCGTCAGTGAGTCAATAGAGCAATTCTTTTTTATGTCATGTCCACCTTTACATCTTGGCAAGTTAACTAGCTCAAACCTCAAAACAGTTGTCTTGCACTTTAACGCTATAGAACACAAAACAAAAATCACTAAACACAGCTATAACGTGCATTATTTAACAAACTAGACCTGTACGTGCCCGTCGCAGTCGGCCACCGGAACGATGCAACTTGGGAACCTAATGATATACGTCATAGCACCCGAGCCTGATCAGAACCTTTTGTGGTGGTTCTGGAGAACCTTGGGTCCGACCGACTGTGGGGGTGTGGAACGTGTGTGTCGAATGTGAAGTCGGTGGGTCAAACGGTTCTCGAGTTACGTGCATTACAACCGTACACGCACGCACGCACACAGACACGTGGCGCATTTATAGTAGGATATTCCTTAAAAAAAAACTAATTTTGAAGCTGGGAAAACCATTCTCACCATGTGATAATCCAGTCAAAAAAATAATCCTGTGGGTGTATGGGATTTTCTTATCACTAAACACGGGTGAAATTCAGCCAAACACCTCAGACATCGACAACATTAAGAAAAATACACAAATATACAGTAATTGTCCGGGTGAAAATCAGCCGTGTTTAGTGTTCTATAGGTTTAAATCACGCGTTTTGTACAAGCATCAGCATCTCGACCATCCTTACCCGTGTTTTGGTGGTGCTCGTCGCTCAGCTCCACCGCCGTGCCTTGGTCCTGGTGGTGCTCGAAGTCGAAGCTCAGTTCCACCGCCGCCCCGTGGCTCTCTAGATTGTTGACGGTCAGCTGGAGCTGCGCGTCGGCCGGCATGGCCTCGCTCAGGCAGAAGAGGACGAGTAGCAACGCTCTGCAGTAAGCCTCCATGCTGTCTCTCTCTGGGGCAGGACAGCATTTCTTATATAGTCTCCAACTTTTTTTTTTTTTTTTCACATTGTTGAACAACGGAATGCGATGATTTGATTGACTGAGCATGGAATGTGATGTACAGTATCTCACAAGTGAGTACACACCCCATCTTTTCATGAGACACTGAAGAAATGACACTTTGATACAATGGGAAGTAGTCAGTGTACAGCTTGGATATTGTGGAATCTCGATGTGTGTGTGTGTCGCCTCGGACGGAGCAGGAGAAAGAACAAAGAAAAACCCGTGATGATGGTCTCATGACATTCGCATTTATTTGTTAAACACGAGAGTCAGGGTCGTAACAGAACATGCATGTGAAAAGTACACGCTGTGGTCTGTCTCTTATTAGCCTCCGGTCCAAATTGAGAATAAGTCGATACAGCCCTGAATGTTGACATTACATGGTATTAAATACTCAAGATTCGCCTCCTCCCAGAAGGTCCCTCCCCTCTCTGGGCATAAACACTTCCTGACTTCTAACCAATGAGGTCTGAGCCTGGCTTCCTGTTAGAGGCGGGCATTTCTAGACAAAAGGCAAGTCTTATGGTAAACATTTGTTCCATTGGTGAAATGAGAATACTTTTAACGGAGCAAGAAATAATACCACAATAATGAATTAAAGGTACAATGAAGATATAAACCTAACGGAAATATATGAACAGAACTATATGAAACTAAACAGAATTATGAAACTAAACAGAAGTAGGCCTATATAAAACTGAACTGACTATATTTAAGAAATGAATGAGCTTGATACATAACACTATATTCCTGAAATACCCTGTGTTAAGAGTACATTTTAGATTAGTTACTGAAGGCACTCATAGTTTAGTAACCAGTCTATATATTCGTTTCCTAGCGTTTATCTTTATTCCATAATAACAGAAGAGTGTTTTAAGACTTTTTAAGAAAGTCAATCCAACTTAGAAATATAGAAAGTTAAAGTCAACATGCATTGACTCAAGCCGAAATAAGATACTGCAGTAAAACTAGCCGTCTGCTTCACACCTTCTGTGGGCTTCAAACAAACTTAGAACAAAGGGATTTGCATCCTGTCCTTGTAAGGTGTTGCTAGCTCAGACGTTAACAATAGCCCCTTTTGGTCATGGTAAATAGGATACTTTACTCATGGTAAATAGGAGTCGTCTAAAATCTCCACTTTACTTCAATGAAACCCCAGTTTGTAGCAGTCTAATTTTATCATTGTATGTCCAGGTAGTTATAATATATGTTTATATGATTCATAATTTACCACAATATCATTTTATTTACCCCTCAATATAAAAAAACACAGACATTAATTCCAAACTGCTGGCAACAAAAGTGAGTACACCCTTAAGTGAAAATGTTCAAATTGGGCCAAAGTGTTGATATGTTGTGTGGCCACCATTACTTTTTAGTTCACCAGAGCATCACAGGTTGCCACTGGAGTCATCTTCCACTCCTCCATGATGACATCAGGGAGCTGGTGGATGTTAGAGACCTTGCACTCCTCCACCTTCCGTTTGAGGATGATCCAGAGATGCTCAATAGAGCGTCGCAGTCCCACCCCCTACCATGGACCAGGAAATGAATCCCAATGCATTTTTCCCATAGACATTTCAAAAAGTATTTATTTAAAGACGGTTACGCCGCGGACAAAGCCAACTCGAGTCGTGACAACTCATGACAACACAAACAATATTTTGGACCAAACAAATAATTACAAAAAATAAAAACAACAAGAAAAGTGTTGTAACCTGCCGTTTTTTTCTTCCTTCTAATTATTTGTTCGGCCCAAAAAATTGTGTTTGTTGTCATGATTTGTCACGACTCGAGTTGGCTTTGTCCGCGGAGTAAACGTCTTTAAATAAATACTTTCTGAAATGTCTATGAGGAAAATGAACGGAGAATCATTTCCTGATCCATGGTAGGGGGCGGGACTGCGACGCTCTATAGGGTTTAGGTCTGGAGACATGCTTGGCCAGTACTTCACCTTTACCCCCAGCTTCTTTAGCAAGGCATTGGTCATCTTGGAGGTCTGTTTGGGTTCATTATCATGTTGGAATACTGCCCTGCGGACCAGTGTCCAAAGGGAGGGGATCATGCTCTGCTTCAGTATGTCATAGTACATGTTGGCATTCATGGCAATGAATTGAGAATATATGAAAGTTTCACTTTTTGAATTATTTTACGGGAGAAAATGAACTTTTACACAATATTCTAATTCATTGAGATGTAGCTGTATATATAGCTTTTATCCAAAGTGCTTTACATAGATTGTGCATTACATTCACCCATTCACACACTCATTCACACACCAATAGTGGTGGAAACCATGCAAGGCACCAACCTGCACATCGGGAGCAGTTAGGGGTTCAGGTGTTGCGAGCATGAGGTACCTGGAAAAAAAGAGACCGAGGTTGACGTGTCTTATGATAAGGAGGTTTTGGGGAACATGACCAAGCAAGAGCTAATGGAGGTAGCCGCCGATAATGGCATCTCAGTGAAGGCGGCAGACCTTAAGCCAGCCATGCTGGCTATAATTAGGAAGAACCTGTGCGAACGTGGCAAGTTAACTATGACAACTCGGGGTGCACAAGTGAGTACGTCTGGTAGGTCAGGTGAGGAACCGGAAGCAGCAGCGGAAGGGCCCCTCCCCGGACCCTCCAGACACCCTGGGGAGTCTGGAGTCTTGTGACATGCAGTGTCACAATTGTTTGATGCAGAGATTCCTTGATCAGTGGTGAGACAGACAGACAGACAGACAGACAGACAGACAGACAGACAGACAGACAGACAGACAGTTCATGGGGTGGTGCCAAATTTGCATCAATTTGCGTCACACCTTCCTTGATCACTCATCATGTAGGACTACATATTTGTTTTGACACTCAGGTTGTTATTCAACACATAAGCTTCACTAACTATTGAAGCCACCTTGTTGCCAAACAAACACATATCAGGTAGAACTAGATCTCCTGTCTTGAACTGACACTGTCCTTTGAAAATAATAATTATTATAGTATGGCATGTATATGCATACACCCAAGAGGAGAACAACCTAGCTCTATCCTACGGGGACAGGGGCAGCAGTGGGCGATCGGTTTGCGGAGCGGTCTTGATACCGGAAGGTCGCCAGTTCGTATCCCCGGACCGGCACGTTCAAATTACCACCGCTGAAGTGCCCTTGAGCAAGGCATTGAACCACTACCATGAAATGTTCTATGAGCAGGGCCTGGCTGTAAACAAGTATCTGATGCTTAGTCCAGTTACCCTGGGTAAATATAGTAACTTTGCTTTGCTTTGCTTACCTACCCCATTTTGGTAGGGTCCAGCACCGTGTCCAATGAAGCATGAGGGGGGGAGGGGGGGGTTGAGGGTACATTATGGTTCCACTTAGTGCTAAAATAAATAGACAAATCATAATATTATATAAAGGGAACCTTGACACATTTGTTTATTTTTAAATTGTATAATTAGGGGTAGGACCAGATAAGCTCAGGCTTCATTCCTGCTCCTTTTC
Organism: Electrona antarctica; assembly: GCF_951216825.1. Classification (NCBI taxonomy): domain Eukaryota; kingdom Metazoa; phylum Chordata; class Actinopteri; order Myctophiformes; family Myctophidae; genus Electrona; species Electrona antarctica. The sequence continues at coordinate 34,776,992 of NC_136801.1, forward strand.
GAACTGTACTATATTTTGTTTTGCTTTTGTTTTAACTTTTCTTTTCTTTTAATGCATTATTGTATATTTTGTAATTTTATTGTCATTTTTATTTAAAAGAGTTCGAAATAAACATTAAAATTCAAATTCAAATTCAAACCGTGGGGACATGCATAGCCTACTCCTTTTTTAATATACACACTCACTCACCTTAGTAGTTAAATAGGGAAGTGGTAAAACATATTCTTTTGTTCTATATATCTTTTGTTCTATTGTGTGTAATTATTAGACATAATGGACATAATTTCTATAGATTTCTATACATGCTTTGTGTGCTGTTGTCTATAGTATGTACAAAAGAAATCTATTCATCCTCATGTATAAACAAGACTCTTTAGAAATCTTTAGAGAACAGGGTCTTTCTTTTGTGTAGTTTGTGTGGTTTTTGTTCACTGTTTGTGCATGTGTTTATGGTGTACACTTTCTGTTAATGTGTGACCCTCTCCTGCAGAGAGTGGGATGCTAGAACCGTCTCATGCCTTTTTGTCTCTATTGACAAAAGACACTCATTAGGACATAATTGAATTGTAATGTCTGTCTGGCTGAGTGAGTGAGTGTGCGTGCGTGCATTAATTGCATGGACTGTTCCCCATGGATTCAGTCTGTCTGCCCGTGTGTGAGAGATGTAAAAAGGCCAATCTATAGAAAAAGGGCCTTCCTTTTGTATTATTATCCTGTGTATTATGCAGTTTGTGTACACTTTCTGTCTCTGTGGACAAAAGCTACTCATTGGACTTGTGACGACTCAAAGCCCATTGAATGGTAATGCCTGTCTGGTTGAGTGAGTGAGTGTGCGTGGATGGAGGCATGTGTGGGTGAGAGCTGTAAAGACCTTTGGAAGTAGGTCTTTCTTTTGTGTTATTAGCAATAATAGCCAAGTACAGGTTTTTGTGTTCACTTTCTGTTACACTTTAACAGTCTCGTGCCTTTTTGTCTCTATTGACAAAAAAGCCACTCATCTGGACTTGTGACGACTCAAAGCCATTTAATTGTAATGGATAGGTCTGGCTGAGTGTGCGTGCTTGCGTGCGTGCATTAATTGTAAGGACAGTTCCCCACTTTAGGGGCTCAGTCTGTCTGCATGTGTCTCACTCGTAAAAACTTTGGGTACAGTGAGTGTGTGTGTGTGTGTGTGTGTGTGTGTGTGTGAGAGATGTAAAGGCCAATCTATAGAAAAAGGGGGCTTTCAGTGTAATTCATGAACAAAAGCCTTTTGTTATGGATTGGTGACTGCTTAGAACTAATGGACCCTAAATGTGTTAGATCTCTCTCTCTCTCTCTCTGTGAGCATGTGTTGCGTGCGTGCATGCATGTTTTAGGGTGGTTGGTTTATCCAGTAACTTTAGAAATATAATATATATAATATAGTATTATATATTTATTCCATGGTTAGGCAACAGTGTTAAAACGGTGTTCACCCCATAACGCTGAGACATCCTGTGACATAACAGCTGTAACTAAAGTACTAAAAGTAAAACATTTTCGTAAAATACATGCCGGTATAGGGCATGCATGTTTAAAAGTATAATTTACATGATTATGGGCATGTCTTTTAGACCACTAGATTTAGTTAAACAGAACTGTCAAACATTCATGTTTTGACAGACTGCAAATAATTACAGTAACTGATGGTCTGCTAACATTTACCAAATACATGCGTACATGCGTACATACATTTACACATTTTAACCAAATACATGCGTACATGCATACATACGTACATACATACATACATACATGCATACACGTGTATGCTATTATTATTATGCTTTTTGCATGATTTTATATGACTGGACATGACTATATTCTATAACAAGCACCAACATGATGTTTGTTACATTTATTCAGTACATAAGTCTAACCATTAATCACTGATACCATTTTTTTCCTTGTGTTTTAAAGTTACTAAAGTATGTAGAAGTATGAAGAAAATGTGTTAGACACACTTTTAAAAAATATACGAAAGTAACAGATCTACAATCTCCCAATGCATCACAATTCACTGTCATTGTTTTATAGAATGCAATGGCAAATTATATTGAATACACACCATACAATTGCAACACCTAGGTCATTCTGCATTATGATGTATTCTACTGCAATAAGCATGAGCAGAGACCTCTAGTTCTCTAGTTTCTCTGAGACTTGCAAGAGTCACCGAGTCAAGTTTTTAAAACTGTAGTGTTTATGATAAGTTTATGATATAAATATGCTCACGTAAACAAGTTGAATCAGCATACAACTTGAATCATTATACAACGTGTAGTAGTTATCTTGTATGCTCTAATTAGCATCTTATGATGTATAACATCAGTTATGTTTTATCTAACACATTTTGTAAGCCTATGCATACATGCAAATCTACAGTATCATACATATTTTATTCTTACATGTCCCCCATAGTCCATACTCATACTCCATACACCATACAAACTTAGCGGTAACATTATTCCATGTCTTAATATCTGACAATGTTCATTTCAAATTAAATTATTTTGAAAAATCTATATCCATTATGACAAACCATTAGTATATATATATATATTTAGGCTATTGTATGATCTGTCAGTGGTCATGGGATGGATTAACCCAAGAATTATATGTGAACGGTGTGCAACAGGTCCTACAGTAATTAGGCAACTACTGCTAGAAAAGCCATATGCTAGAAATGTTCTCACAATGATTGGTATAGTCTAATTGTATTTGTAGTAGTGTTATGATTAGGCCTAATGATCCAATCCTTGTAGGTAGATCGGTAGCGAGACAAGTTTTATGCCTCCTGGTAAAAGTTATACCCCCATTGTAAAGAAACTGTGATACGCACACATGCTATGGTAGAATATCAGCATGTGAATGCTCTTGCATAAGATGGTTAATTACTAAACTAGTGTTTTTCTAGGACATTACAGTAGACCTAACTAATTCATGAAGAATAAGCCTATAGCCTTTTACTAAAGAACAGGCAATATTTTGAAATAAGTCCTCATTATGTCCATGGCAAGGCATATGACTCAACAAGTTACATTTAGACAGTTTATGCTCAACATTATGATATTGTGTCATAGGCACAGTAGGCATGGTGAATATTACCGGTTGTCTGTATCGTTGAACAGAGGTATTATACCTGCAAGTCTAGCATGACTACCAGTTATTCAATGCAACCTATTTTTTTCCTCTAACTATAGTGTTTTTTAGATGGATGCTAGTCCACATCCATGAACCTCTGCAACAAATTAACTCACAATAACTACAAAACCATTAAAAACATCTATACCATACACCCTACATTACGAGAATGCAAAACATGAAACAAAAACATGCAAATACAGAACAGAATGTTCTGTTACAGCCATTGTAATATCAAAAGAAATTGATACAGATCCTATACATATCCTAGAAAAAACAAAACTATACCTGCAATCAACACAATGGACCAATACCAGATCACCGAAACATAAGTTCATCACAAATGTATAGTGACACCTACATTATCATCAATAAGGCACTAAAATCAACACCACACAAAACATCACAACACCGCAAAATCAAAAGTAACATGAAACATGCAAAAATAAAAAGTGCCATCTGACAGACTGCTCTATAGTTCAACAACAACTCTTAAGCCAATGCCTCCAATACACATCCATTATCAAAAGGCATCGTTATCAAAAACGTAATATTTTGAATAGTATGATATAGGCTGCAAAGGCAGCAATATGTATGAATATATATATATATTATAGCATAGAGGTCCATACTACAATCATATAATACACAAAAACAACTATTGCATATTATTCAGAACCAATACACACCACTACCCAACAGCATAAACACTGTACATCACCAATCAATAATAGCTGAACATCTACACATCATTATGACTAATGAAGTGCTCAATATACTAGTTCAACACAGCTTAATAACAAAGTATGTAAATATCAGAATACTTTGCCTTGGCAACGTAACTGTATATGATTTCTCATATAAAACTCATTTGAAAACGAATTGACCGGACTATTTAATTTTAGGTGAACACATTATGGTGCTGAAGATAGATAGTAGTAGATATTGTTGGTTATAGGTAATGATGAAGCCTTATGTCCAATAGGGGACGAAGAGGAGTAAGTAAGTAATAGGTAACGATGACTATAGGGTAGATTGATTGCATGATATTTGATTGATTGACATTTGATTGTTAGATAGACTATAGTCTAGACTACAGGGGTATAAGCTATGCTGCTATAGGCATACAAGGATGTATTTGCAGTATATTACAGTATATTTTCAATCCAAAAAAACTGTAGATAGGGTCTGCACACAAAACACACTGTTTTTGTGTTGACAATAACTATTGACAACAACAACCCAACATACTAGTATATATGCAATAGTATCAAGCATATATATATATATATTTTTTTTTAAATAAAATACTCTATACTGTGTATGTGTAGAATAATAAGATATGCTTGAACGGTTCAACTATGTGCTAATATATATATATATTTTTATAACCTCCTAGAAAAAAACTGTATGGGGCATACAAAACACATTAACATCAGTATGTCTGATGGTGCAGTGTGTAAATGTAACAAAGACCATTATAACAGGTTATGTACACTATGCTTATATATGGTAATATGGTTTTCCAATAATATTAATAATGAACAAATATTGATGCATGTTCAGATATAATCATGTACTAGTTATGTTGACTTATTAGTTAAAGAATAGCGTTAAAGTGTCAGAGAATAGTGGTGCTGTAACTGCAATTGTAACTTTAAAACCATATGGATAATAAAATAATCATATGGATAATAAACTTAGGCTAAAGGATTACTTGGGCAAAAGCTGTCCACTTCAATTATTATTATTATTATTATTATTATTATTATTATTATGTATTATATATATAACCTGTCCTGTAGGGTAGGCTACTGTCTCTACATTTTCTGTAAGAAACCATGTAATGGCCCATTTAGTAAAAACTAGACTCATTTTTACACTCATGTTTATGGATTATATGTTATATGTTGTTCGTACATTCTTCTAGACACTTAAAACTACTATGAGTGTATGATATTGTTGTTTGACAAGCAAGTATGTACATGATCATTTAGTTTACGCAGATATGCTATGCATAACGACTGAATGTTACAATTATCCACCAATGGTGGTTGTTAGTTACAGAATATATCAATTCTTAGTTTCATGAGTTTCAGAATGGTATTTAGTCAAATTCCATGTAACGGTAAAAAGTTATGATCATTGTCATGACAAAAACTGTGTATAATGATAAATTACTTATCTGATATACTGTACTGTACAAGTAGTACTGTATGTAGTACTATACCATAATATTGAAAAACATAGATATTTCAAATCCGTACACTACCGTACAATCCCTAGGCATATATTATCTACATCTAGACATCTACTCTATGTCTGCGCTATTCTATGACCCCATAAATGATTCTAAATGTTAGGCCTTCTTAAAGTAGTTTCATGTCCAGTGTATGCTACATGCTTAAATTATAAATTGTACACAATATTGTTCAAAATCATATATGTCTAATAATGAACAAATATTGATACATGTACATATAGAAACCTGCACTATTTTGCGATACATTTGTTTGAAAATGCTGTTGCATCTTGAATTGTGACATTGTAAATGTACATGTAAACAATGAATTGAATAATCAATGAGAGGGTGTGGTGTTTGGAGTCAGGTCCCTATTTAAAAGGGTGGTCACAGAGCTGTAGGACTGCAGAGAAAAGACAGCTAGCCTTATTTGCACCAGATAAATTAGGAGATACTTCCTCATCAATTATTTCCTCTCAATTTTGTCATGGAGCCTATGGGTAAAGCACGTACCCCTAATGAATCAGTGGAACACCAACCGTTATTGCAGACTGAAACAACCGATGCAGATACAATTACAGTACCTAGGTACAGATCATACAATCCTCTCAAAGTATGGGGGTATAATCCTCCAGAGGACAGCTTTGCCTATACCCCTGATTTCGAAATATATGAAGAGAGAGCGGAGGACGATGTTATGACAGCGGACCCATGCTACATGAACATACCTGTATACAGGCCAAGAGATGATGATGAGGAGGACCTGGTGGACTCTGATCTGGTGGACTTAATAATCGATACGGATGACGAGTACTATGACCAGAGAGAGCCGTTAGATTTGACTACAAGCAAGAAAACTCCTGGACTTTCCGAAAATGCACAACTACCCATCACAATCCCATCATTCCCAGCACCGAACTATGAAACACAGAACTATTCCAAATCACTGCCATCCCCGGCAAACTCTGGTGCTGAGGATGCAACATCGACTCTTAGTGGAGCAGATTACTGAAACGATCGTTCACTTGATCATACAAGCACCAAATTTGGCACACAAGTGCTTCAGAACCTACTCTCTCAGAAAAGTACGTTGTCCACTTGAAAAAACAAAATGGCCACCATTTTTCAAGATGGCCGCCTTTCAAAATGGTTTTAAACAGTGTTTGAACTATAGTTTGATTGAATAATCTTATTGTGATGGCCTATACATCAAAATGTATGTTTCTGAGTATGAGAAATCCAATTCAAAATGATTGAATATTATGATGATACAATGGGAATTAAACGAAAAGCTGGGGCAAATTAAGTCAATATTCCATAAGAATCTTTCACTTGGTGGTACAAGCACCACATTTGGCACACATGATGTCCAGGATGTATTTCTATGAAAAGTACCTTATCCAGCTGAAAATCCAAGATGGCTGCCAGTATTCAAGATGGCCGCCTCACCAAATGCAAGAAAACAAAACAACAAAAAGGTTTTCGAAGTAGAATTCAAATGTGTTAATGATCCAAACATCAAAATGAAAGTATTCTGACTGTAAGAACTTAATGGTGTTGGAATTGAATTCCAATATGGCCGCCAGTTTGCAAGATGCAGTTATTACGTGACTCAAAATTAGCGTTTTCGGAAGCTGTATATGATCATAGATATTGTTGAAGGGCAACATCATTCGTTGATCATGCATTGAAATGCTGTGATCAAGCTCTATAATTTTGTATAAAGAGTGATGTCAAAGCACAACCAGGACACACTGGTGACATCACTGCTGTGAGACTCTGCATGGGGTTCAGTGTCGGCTTGTAGCATAGCTGTAGTTGTGGTTTACTAACTGTTGTAGTGTACTCACTGTAGTTTGTTGTATACTTTAGTGTCCTAAATGCTAATTAGCCCCTGTATATATCTCCACTAGAAGTTTAGTTAGTTGTAGTATTGTAGTTAGATAGCCGCACCTGAATTGACAAGATGTGCCAGTGTGGGAGAGCTGAGACAAGGGGCTTCAGTTACCTGGATGGTGTACAGATCGCACAGGACTTAAATGGCACTGGATGAACGGTCGGGCTAGGTGTAGGGCACCAGATGCTTGAACCTAGATCAAGGTTCAAGGTTGGACTTTATTGTTACATCTTATGTACAGGTATATAAGAGTAAAACTTATTTTTAATTGGCTTCCTTACAGACAATGCAGCGGCATAGATATAATAGCATAATATTCAAACAACAAAAAACACAGCAAGCACAGCAAAACAAAGGGATAGAATAAAGAGTGCTAGAAAAATAGTAACATATGTACATGTTTCCCTGTAGTAGCAAAGTTAGGTAAACTCGCCCTGGTTCTTATCAGTTCGTTCATGTATCTGATTGTTTGGGGAAAGAAGCTTATTTGCAGTCTATTTCCAGTGGCTTCGAGACTGCGAAAAGGTTTTCCATGTGGCAGCATCTCAAACAGCCTGCGGTTGGGATGGCTTGGGTCCCTCATAATTCCACGACGAGCTTTGCTGACACAACGATCGTCATACAGGGCTTCGATGGGGGGGAGATCACATCCGCTGCACTGCACTCTTTGAATTTTTGCGTGTCCTTCACCAGGATCATTCTGAATTTCAGCTGCTCTCTTAGTGGAACGCTGGAGTTTCAGTTGCTAAACATTTGCCCGACAATTTTGGTGATACTTTGTACTGTTTTGCCTCAATGTATCCTCACTGCCACCTCCATCATCCAATCTGGATGAGTCTAACATGATGGGCAACAGGTGTATTGCCTGAAATACGGGGAGACTTCAACTCCTCTTTCGTATCTGTTTGACACTTCCTCCAATCAGTTTTAGTAGCGGAACATCTTGTGTTATACGGTTAAAGGCAGAGGGCTATATCCTTTTACCACCCAAACGTACAAAACATCAAAGCACATTGAAATATGGGATGCATCTAGGTTCAAGCATCTGGTGTCCTACACCTAGCCCGACCATTCATCCAGTGCAAGTCCTGTGCGATCTGTACACCATCCAGGTAACTGAATCCCTGTTACCCTTGTCTCAGCTCTCCCACGCTGACACATCCTGTCAATTCAGGTGCGGCTATCAACTACAATGCTACAACTAACTAAACTTCTATTTGAGATATACAGTATACAGGGGCTTATTAGATAGCATTTAGGACACTAAAGTATACTACAAACTACAGTGAGTACACGACTACAACAGTTAGTAAACCACAACTACAGCTACGTTACAAGCCGACACTGAACCCCATGCGGAGTCTCACAGCAGTGATGTCACCAGTGTGTCCTGGTTGTGCTTTGACATCACTCTTATATACAAAATTACAAACCAATAGAGCTTGATCACAGCATTTCAATGAATGGTGATGTTGCCCTTCAACAATATCTGTGATCAGACAGCTTCCGAAAACGCAATTTTTGAGTTGCGTAATAGCCCCCATCTTGAAAACCGGCGGCCATATTGGAATTAAATTGACACCATCAGAATACATTCATTTTGATGTTTGGATCAATGTGTGGATCACACATTTCTGTTCACTAAAGTTCTACTTATTAATTTGACGAGGTGGCCATCTTGAAAACTGGTCGGCCATCTTGGATTCTCAGCTGGAAAACATAATTTTCCTAGAAAGTACATCCTGGACATCAATTGTGCCAAATCTGGTGCTTGTACCACCACATGAAGGATTATTATGGAATATGGACTTAATCTGCCGCACTTTATCATTTAATTCCCATTGTTTGTCCCACATCATTATAATATTCAATAATTTTGATGTTCTAAATGCAGAATTGGATTTATCATACTCAGAAACATATATTTTGATGTATATGCCATCAAAATAGGATTTTATAGCTCAATATAACTCAAACACTGTTTAAAACCACCTCGAATGGCGGCCATCTTGAAAAAGTGGTGTCCATTTTGTTTTTTCAAGTGGACAACGTACTTTTCTGAGAGAGTAGGTTCCGAAGCACTTGTGTGCCAATTTTGGTGCTTGTATGATCAAGTGAACGATTCTTATGATATATTGACTTAATCTGCTCCACTATCTAGCTGCATCCAAGGCCTGGATCTCGGAGTCTGCTTTACCTACAGTCAAAACATTCTTCAGGTCCCCACATACGGAATGGGGTCGCATGAATGTTAAAGATATAAAGATTGCATTAAAGTTATGGGATATCGAAAACGAACAGAAAAATAGAGATTCACATGAAGGGACATAGGGAATAATAGATATTAATGTAATAGACTTAGTGTAAAAACTACTAAAAGTCATTGATTTGTAAAATAATGAGGTAATATTGAACTGTGTACTACATGATTTAATATGGATATCTATGTCTATTAAATGTTTCTTGCTAAATAAAAAATATCAAATACATATTCTTCCTCTTTTTTATTACGTGTTGTTACCCATGTTAAATTCTAGTTAGATTCTGACAATGTAATGCAGGTACTAACTTGGTAAGGCTATGTCACTGTGGGAGTGGACCTAAAAACGCAAAATGCAAAATTTGTGCTATGACTAATATGACTATTGTGCATGTACACGAACAGAAAAATAGGCATATATTATCTACATCTAGACATCTACTCTATGTATGCACACCATGTAGGCCTATGTAGTAAAAATGATAACAAAATATACATTTTTATGATTACATATTTATTTTGATTACATATTCAAGAATGAACACAGCATCCATTATTATTATTCATATGTATCATTGTCATGATGATCATGGATTAGCAGCCACCGAAGTAGCAGCTACTCTTCCTGGGGTCCACAACAAACAAGTGAAACAATACATACAGTGTAACACAACAATAACCCTCTCATCATATTCAGCGTCTTCGTCCGTATCCCCAGTACTGGTGGGATTCCACCATGATGGTGCCTCATACACAACCCGCCGAGGATCCATCCACCAAGCTTTGTCTCCTCCACTTGAGCTGGATTCTCCCACTGAAAAAGTAGCGTCCTCCATGGTGAATGGTGATATCACAATTATACACAGAGTATAAGGTAGAGGTTGCGGAGTGAGTCTTTTTACCTATAGTGTAGGACGGGTGGGCGTAGTAGTTGCATCATTTTGGTGTTGGTGCGTCAGTTTCCAGGCTGTCATCAGGCATTGAGAATAATGTAGCTCCCGCAGGTTTTGCGAGATCGATACCAGTATGCCTATTAGGTATATAATCACCAAATGAAATCCCTGTACGGCCTCTAGGTCCAGGACATGCTTGACAATCCACACGCCTCTGTTTTACACGAGGACAATCCCCCGAATACCCTGAATCTACACGATTGAAGCCTCTAATCCGTTCTTCCATCAAAGCTATCTTTCGGCTCTCTTTAGTTGCTTTGAAAAAAACAGTACCTTCCCTTAACACATGCCTTAGAATACCTAAATCGTCCAAACCAACGGATAGTTGGATTGGAAAGTATTTTTCTTTCTCCATTATAGATTTAGGAAATTCAAAAAGAGTATGGCCTTGAGATTTGTATCTCACTAACAGCCATAGTTTTGACCTAGAACAGTCAACGATGAAGCCCTCATCATCACTACGAGCTGGTATTGTATCATCCACGCGCACCCTTCGAGATGGTTTGACATAGGCAGGGTTTAGCTTCTGCTCCAACTGCAGATAATTGCAGAAGTCCAAAATACCATTTACCAAACTCTCAAATTCAGATTCATAGACTCGTATGTAAGGCAATCTGTCTTCAAAGATACTGTCCCCTGAGTCCAATGTATAGAGTTCAATATATGGATAATTCTTGAACTGAAAAAAAGACAACCGTATTTTACGCCTGTCCGATAACGCCCAAACTTTTCTATCCTCATCCTCATAGCTCAGACCGGTAGAGCACATATTTTCTTTCTTTTCTTTTTCTTTCTTTCTTTGGGACAGCTCGTGTCTAGGCTTACTCACTCATGCTGGGGCCCTGTCCCCGCAGTATTTAACACCATGTCTTAGAGAGGCGGAGCCTTCTAAGAATAACTGCTTTTGTTATTCATGGTTATTACCTTTGAGGTCATACTGTGTGATAGTATAATAATGAACAAATCTTGTTTCACGAGAAACATGGCAGGGCCTATAATATTTACATGTAATAGTTAGTAATAGTCATGTTTTAATAGTTTAATAGTTCAATACTATTAGTATGCAATCATTGAGTCATTGAGTACACATGTGTAGTGTAAAACCAATACACTAATTCACTGATACAGCGATTAATGTACTAATGTTACTCTAATAGACCTTCATGTGAATCTCTATTTTTCTGTTCGTGTACATGCACAATAGTCATATTAGTCATAGCACAAATTTTGCATTTTGCGTTTTTAGGTCCACTCCCACAGTGACATAGCCTTACCAAGTTAGTACCTGCATTACATTGTCAGAATCTAACTAGAATTTAACATGGGTAACAACACGTAATAAAAAAGAGGAAGAATATGTATTTGATATTTTTTATTTAGCAAGAAACATTTAATAGACATAGATATCCATATTAAATCATGTAGTACACAGTTCAATATTACCTCATTATTTTACAAATCAATGACTTTTAGTAGTTTTTACACTAAGTCTATTACATTAATATCTATTATTCCCTATGTCCCTTCATGTGAATCTCTATTTTTCTGTTCGTTTTCGATATCCCATAACTTTAATGCAATCTTTATATCTTTAACATTCATGCGACCCCATTCCGTATGTGGGGACCTGAAGAATGTTTTGACTGTAGGTAAAGCAGACTCCGAGATCCAGGCCTTGGATGCAGCTAGAGTCGATGTTGCATCCTCAGCACCAGAGTTTGCCGGGGATGGCAGTGATTTGGAATAGTTCTGTGTTTCATAGTTCGGTGCTGGGAATGATGGGATTGTGATGGGTAGTTGTGCATTTTCGGAAAGTCCAGGAGTTTTCTTGCTTGTAGTCAAATCTAACGGCTCTCTCTGGTCATAGTACTCGTCATCCGTATCGATTATTAAGTCCACCAGATCAGAGTCCACCAGGTCCTCCTCATCATCATCTCTTGGCCTGTATACAGGTATGTTCATGTAGCATGGGTCCGCTGTCATAACATCGTCCTCCGCTCTCTCTTCATATATTTCGAAATCAGGGGTATAGGCAAAGCTGTCCTCTGGAGGATTATACCCCCATACTTTGAGAGGATTGTATGATCTGTACCTAGGTACTGTAATTGTATCTGCATCGGTTGTTTCAGTCTGCAATAACGGTTGGTGTTCCACTGATTCATTAGGGGTACGTGCTTTACCCATAGGCTCCATGACAAAATTGAGAGGAAATAATTGATGAGGAAGTATCTCCTAATTTATCTGGTGCAAATAAGGCTAGCTGTCTTTTCTCTGCAGTCCTACAGCTCTGTGACCACCCTTTTAAATAGGGACCTGACTCCAAACACCACACCCTCTCATTGATTATTCAATTCATTGTTTACATGTACATTTACAATGTCACAATTCAAGATGCAACAGCATTTTCAAACAAATGTATCGCAAAATAGTGCAGGTTTCTATATGTACATGTATCAATATTTGTTCATTATTAGACATATATGATTTTGAACAATATTGTGTACAATTTATAATTTAAGCATGTAGCATACACTGGACATGAAACTACTTTAAGAAGGCCTAACATATAGAATCATTTATGGGGTCATAGAATAGCGCAGACATAGAGTAGATGTCTAGATGTAGATAATATATGCCTAGGGATTGTACGGTAGTGTACGGATTTGAAATATCTATGTTTTTCAATATTATGGTATAGTACTACATACAGTACTACTTGTACAGTACAGTATATCAGATAAGTAATTTATCATTATACACAGTTTTTGTCATGACAATGATCATAACTTTTTACCGTTACATGGAATTTGACTAAATACCATTCTGAAACTCATGAAACTAAGAATTGATATATTCTGTAACTAACAACCACCATTGGTGGATAATTGTAACATTCAGTCGTTATGCATAGCATATCTGCGTAAACTAAATGATCATGTACATACTTGCTTGTCAAACAACAATATCATACACTCATAGTAGTTTTAAGTGTCTAGAAGAATGTACGAACAACATATAACATATAATCCATAAACATGAGTGTAAAAATGAGTCTAGTTTTTACTAAATGGGCCATTACATGGTTTCTTACAGAAAATGTAGAGACAGTAGCCTACCCTACAGGACAGGTTATATATATAATACATAATAATAATAATAATAATAATAATAATAATTGAAGTGGACAGCTTTTGCCCAAGTAATCCTTTAGCCTAAGTTTATTATCCATATGATTATTTTATTATCCATATGGTTTTAAAGTTACAATTGCAGTTACAGCACCACTATTCTCTGACACTTTAACGCTATTCTTTAACTAATAAGTCAACATAACTAGTACATGATTATATCTGAACATGCATCAATATTTGTTCATTATTAATATTATTGGAAAACCATATTACCATATATAAGCATAGTGTACATAACCTGTTATAATGGTCTTTGTTACATTTACACACTGCACCATCAGACATACTGATGTTAATGTGTTTTGTATGCCCCATACAGTTTTTTTCTAGGAGGTTATAAAAATATATATATATATTAGCACATAGTTGAACCGTTCAAGCATATCTTATTATTCTACACATACACAGTATAGAGTATTTTATTTAAACAAAAATATATATATATATATGCTTGATACTATTGCATATATACTAGTATGTTGGGTTGTTGTTGTCAATAGTTATTGTCAACACAAAAACAGTGTGTTTTGTGTGCAGACCCTATCTACAGTTTTTTTGGATTGAAAATATACTGTAATATACTGCAAATACATCCTTGTATGCCTATAGCAGCATAGCTTATACCCCTGTAGTCTAGACTATAGTCTATCTAACAATCAAATGTCAATCAATCAAATATCATGCAATCAATCTACCCTATAGTCATCGTTACCTATTACTTACTTACTCCTCTTCGTCCCCTATTGGACATAAGGCTTCATCATTACCTATAACCAACAATATCTACTACTATCTATCTTCAGCACCATAATGTGTTCACCTAAAATTAAATAGTCCGGTCAATTCGTTTTCAAATGAGTTTTATATGAGAAATCATATACAGTTACGTTGCCAAGGCAAAGTATTCTGATATTTACATACTTTGTTATTAAGCTGTGTTGAACTAGTATATTGAGCACTTCATTAGTCATAATGATGTGTAGATGTTCAGCTATTATTGATTGGTGATGTACAGTGTTTATGCTGTTGGGTAGTGGTGTGTATTGGTTCTGAATAATATGCAATAGTTGTTTTTGTGTATTATATGATTGTAGTATGGACCTCTATGCTATAATATATATATATATTCATACATATTGCTGCCTTTGCAGCCTATATCATACTATTCAAAATATTACGTTTTTGATAACGATGCCTTTTGATAATGGATGTGTATTGGAGGCATTGGCTTAAGAGTTGTTGTTGAACTATAGAGCAGTCTGTCAGATGGCACTTTTTATTTTTGCATGTTTCATGTTACTTTTGATTTTGCGGTGTTGTGATGTTTTGTGTGGTGTTGATTTTAGTGCCTTATTGATGATAATGTAGGTGTCACTATACATTTGTGATGAACTTATGTTTCGGTGATCTGGTATTGGTCCATTGTGTTGATTGCAGGTATAGTTTTGTTTTTTCTAGGATATGTATAGGATCTGTATCAATTTCTTTTGATATTACAATGGCTGTAACAGAACATTCTGTTCTGTATTTGCATGTTTTTGTTTCATGTTTTGCATTCTCGTAATGTAGGGTGTATGGTATAGATGTTTTTAATGGTTTTGTAGTTATTGTGAGTTAATTTGTTGCAGAGGTTCATGGATGTGGACTAGCATCCATCTAAAAAACACTATAGTTAGAGGAAAAAAATAGGTTGCATTGAATAACTGGTAGTCATGCTAGACTTGCAGGTATAATACCTCTGTTCAACGATACAGACAACCGGTAATATTCACCATGCCTACTGTGCCTATGACACAATATCATAATGTTGAGCATAAACTGTCTAAATGTAACTTGTTGAGTCATATGCCTTGCCATGGACATAATGAGGACTTATTTCAAAATATTGCCTGTTCTTTAGTAAAAGGCTATAGGCTTATTCTTCATGAATTAGTTAGGTCTACTGTAATGTCCTAGAAAAACACTAGTTTAGTAATTAACCATCTTATGCAAGAGCATTCACATGCTGATATTCTACCATAGCATGTGTGCGTATCACAGTTTCTTTACAATGGGGGTATAACTTTTACCAGGAGGCATAAAACTTGTCTCGCTACCGATCTACCTACAAGGATTGGATCATTAGGCCTAATCATAACACTACTACAAATACAATTAGACTATACCAATCATTGTGAGAACATTTCTAGCATATGGCTTTTCTAGCAGTAGTTGCCTAATTACTGTAGGACCTGTTGCACACCGTTCACATATAATTCTTGGGTTAATCCATCCCATGACCACTGACAGATCATACAATAGCCTAAATATATATATATATACTAATGGTTTGTCATAATGGATATAGATTTTTCAAAATAATTTAATTTGAAATGAACATTGTCAGATATTAAGACATGGAATAATGTTACCGCTAAGTTTGTATGGTGTATGGAGTATGAGTATGGACTATGGGGGACATGTAAGAATAAAATATGTATGATACTGTAGATTTGCATGTATGCATAGGCTTACAAAATGTGTTAGATAAAACATAACTGATGTTATACATCATAAGATGCTAATTAGAGCATACAAGATAACTACTACACGTTGTATAATGATTCAAGTTGTATGCTGATTCAACTTGTTTACGTGAGCATATTTATATCATAAACTTATCATAAACACTACAGTTTTAAAAACTTGACTCGGTGACTCTTGCAAGTCTCAGAGAAACTAGAGAACTAGAGGTCTCTGCTCATGCTTATTGCAGTAGAATACATCATAATGCAGAATGACCTAGGTGTTGCAATTGTATGGTGTGTATTCAATATAATTTGCCATTGCATTCTATAAAACAATGACAGTGAATTGTGATGCATTGGGAGATTGTAGATCTGTTACTTTCGTATATTTTTTAAAAGTGTGTCTAACACATTTTCTTCATACTTCTACATACTTTAGTAACTTTAAAACACAAGGAAAAAAATGGTATCAGTGATTAATGGTTAGACTTATGTACTGAATAAATGTAACAAACATCATGTTGGTGCTTGTTATAGAATATAGTCATGTCCAGTCATATAAAATCATGCAAAAAGCATAATAATAATAGCATACACGTGTATGCATGTATGTATGTATGTATGTATGTATGTACGTATGTATGCATGTACGCATGTATTTGGTTAAAATGTGTAAATGTATGTACGCATGTACGCATGTATTTGGTAAATGTTAGCAGACCATCAGTTACTGTAATTATTTGCAGTCTGTCAAAACATGAATGTTTGACAGTTCTGTTTAACTAAATCTAGTGGTCTAAAAGACATGCCCATAATCATGTAAATTATACTTTTAAACATGCATGCCCTATACCGGCATGTATTTTACGAAAATGTTTTACTTTTAGTACTTTAGTTACAGCTGTTATGTCACAGGATGTCTCAGCGTTATGGGGTGAACACCGTTTTAACACTGTTGCCTAACCATGGAATAAATATATAATACTATATTATATATATTATATTTCTAAAGTTACTGGATAAACCAACCACCCTAAAACATGCATGCACGCACGCAACACATGCTCACAGAGAGAGAGAGAGAGAGATCTAACACATTTAGGGTCCATTAGTTCTAAGCAGTCACCAATCCATAACAAAAGGCTTTTGTTCATGAATTACACTGAAAGCCCCCTTTTTCTATAGATTGGCCTTTACATCTCTCACACACACACACACACACACACACACACACACACTCACTGTACCCAAAGTTTTTACGAGTGAGACACATGCAGACAGACTGAGCCCCTAAAGTGGGGAACTGTCCTTACAATTAATGCACGCACGCAAGCACGCACACTCAGCCAGACCTATCCATTACAATTAAATGGCTTTGAGTAGTCACAAGTCCAGATGAGTGGCTTTTTTGTCAATAGAGACAAAAAGGCACGAGACTGTTAAAGTGTAACAGAAAGTGAACACAAAAACCTGTACTTGGCTATTATTGCTAATAACACAAAAGAAAGACCTACTTCCAAAGGTCTTTACAGCTCTCACCCACACATGCCTCCATCCACGCACACTCACTCACTCAACCAGACAGGCATTACCATTCAATGGGCTTTGAGTCGTCACAAGTCCAATGAGTAGCTTTTGTCCACAGAGACAGAAAGTGTACACAAACTGCATAATACACAGGATAATAATACAAAAGGAAGGCCCTTTTTCTATAGATTGGCCTTTTTACATCTCTCACACACGGGCAGACAGACTGAATCCATGGGGAACAGTCCATGCAATTAATGCACGCACGCACACTCACTCACTCAGCCAGACAGACATTACAATTCAATTATGTCCTAATGAGTGTCTTTTGTCAATAGAGACAAAAAGGCATGAGACGGTTCTAGCATCCCACTCTCTGCAGGAGAGGGTCACACATTAACAGAAAGTGTACACCATAAACACATGCACAAACAGTGAACAAAAACCACACAAACTACACAAAAGAAAGACCCTGTTCTCTAAAGATTTCTAAAGAGTCTTGTTTATACATGAGGATGAATAGATTTCTTTTGTACATACTATAGACAACAGCACACAAAGCATGTATAGAAATCTATAGAAATTATGTCCATTATGTCTAATAATTACACACAATAGAACAAAAGATATATAGAACAAAAGAATATGTTTTACCACTTCCCTATTTAACTACTCACCTTTGCAACTAAAAGTGTGTGCGCAACAGTTTCAGGAAAAATTGTCACATTTTTCCGTTTGTCAAGTAGCCCATTGTCGCAGAGCAATGTCTGTCTATGGAGCTCCAACAAAAGTCCTAGCATGACCTTTCTATGGTCATGCTAGGACCACATTTATTATGCCCTCAGAGACCCTCACAGTCTCCGAGTCAGACCGCACCAGTTGGGCTGGGACCTTGAACTCTATAGTAATACCTGGCTTGAACCCTAATGGCCCCTACACACTGTAGGAGTTTTAAAGTTGTCGGCGAGTCATCAGATCGTTATGTATTTCACACTACAGGAGTCTTTTTTTTTTAAATCGACTGTCATTATATCGTTGTGGCTTTACACTAAACGATTGGTCACCGATTAGGCATCACGCACTGCAAGAGTTCACCAAGATGCGATCCAGACCCGGTACATAATAGGCTACATCATTTGTTTTTTATTCCAATTCATTTTGACATCTCACGCACGTGCATAGGATATCGTGATACAAGCACGAGACCGACACAGATGCCTCTCTCTCTGATCCGTGCATGCCACACACACAGGAATAGCCAGGCTACACGGCGAAATGTTTGTGACAGGCAGCGTGTGGCTACGGGGCTGCAGCGAGACATGACGTTAAATCTTGATTTTCATGAAATAACTCTCCGTCTCTCTCCGCACGCACACACACATACACACACGCACACACACACACACAGAGAGAGAGAGAGCGCACAAGGTCCAAAAGTTTGCCGCTGGGGCAAGCTTTTCCGGGAATCTGGCCGACAGGGCAATCTGCCGCGTGGGTGGAGCTTCATTTCCATCCACCAGCTGTCTAAAAAAACGGAAATGACGCAAGACACAGCTTCTTCTGTCCGCGCATGGAATCTAAAGTGTGCTCAGACCCAGACAGTGTCAGTGAGCACAGCTGTCCTGTGCTCTCATTGGCTGTAATACAGGACTTCTCTGGACGCGATCGCCACCCATTTCATACTGTACGATGTCCAGTCGACGACAGAGCCAAATATCAACCCTGCTTGATATTCAGAACCGGTCGGGAAGGCGTGGGCGAGCGCTTTTATCGGCGCTATATCTTCTCGCAGAGCCTTTCACACACAGCGAGCAAAACCTCGGCGATCAAAGCCCGATCTTGCGTCAGATCGGGAGTTTTGTCGGCGAGCGCCAAAAATGGTCCCCGACAGCATAATCGGAGCAAATATCATGCAGTGTGTACGATAAGTTGGGCTGGGACCTTGAACTCTAGTAAGTTGGGCTGGGACCTTGAACTCTAGTAAATGGGGCCAATTAAGACCTTGAACTCTAGTAAGTTGGGCTGGGACCTTGAACTCTAGTAAATTTGTGTGTTTTGGTTCACACCTGAGGCGAGCTTCAAAGGTCATTACACACTGGCGAATTAGCGACGCGATTTATTCGTGCGAATAATTCGCCTTTTTTTTTTTAAACCAATTGAAGTCAATGCAAGCTTCCACATCAGTGGCGAATGTGCGAAAATGCGACCGTTTTCGCTCTTTATTTGTTCGCTCCGGTGTCGAATTTTGCAGACATTCGCAGGCGAACTGCAACACCTCTGACCAATCAGAATGCAGCCCAAACTGCGTTGCTGTGTATAAACAGCGGCGTACCGTACAATAGCTGTCAACAGAGCAGCAGCCGGTCCGGCTACGCAGGTCGGGATAGCACAGCAGCACACACTGTGTACCCCTCCTAGGCTCCTACAACTCTGTTGGGTGTGTGCGTGCGTGCGTGTGTGTGTGTGTGTGTGTGTGTGTGTGTGGACATGGCACATGGGTGTGCTAACAGCAGCGAGCAACGGCCAATGCTGCACATGTGTCTTGACACAGCTGTACTTGACAAAACAATTGATTTGATTGGTCTATTTTTTATGGTGGGACCATGGCAGCCATTTTCCAAAATGGCCTCCACCTGCTGTTATTTTACAAATTCAGGTTCTAGACCACCTAGGCTCTTCATTCTGGTACAGTGCAGCAGATAACCAAAACAATCGTTCAGTTTGTAATAAAAGCATGACATTTGGTACACATATAGCCAAAGGCATCCCAAAAATAATTGGATGTGGAGGCATCATGGATTTTCAACATGGCACCCATGGCAGCCATTTTTCTTATGAATGATGGATATAATATGATATTTCAGACTCATTTACCATATAGTATTTGGTAAGTGTCTTTTGCACAATTGAAAATTGTCATTGAATATTCAAGATGGCTGCCATTTTTCAAGATGGCAGCCATCACTTGTATGATTGTCTGATATGGGTGATCTCGGTGTCAAATCAGTAATTTTTGAACTTTGGAATTGGCCAGAAGCTTCCTTCTACCTCACAACTGAATATCAACAGGGCATGTGTATAAGCTCAGAAGCCCATACAGCCCACGCAGTCTTTTTCCCGTGGCCAACATGCTTGACACAGTGTCACAACCTGTCAATGCATGGAACACTGGTAGTTTGTGTGCTTTCTCCTGCCATAGCCCTGCTGCAATGTAATGGGCTGCTAAGTATCGGAAATTGCTTATGGTGCTGACTATATGTTCATGACTATGGCGCTATCTCTACAGTAATGACTATGTTGCTGACTCTATGGTATACTGACTATGGTGCTGACTCTGGTGACTCTATGGTATACTGACTATGGTGACTCTATGGTATACTGACTATGGTGCTGACTCATATGGTACTGACTCTGGTACTGACTATATGGTAAGGAGTCAAGGACTATAGTGCTGACTCTATGGTACTGACTATGGTGCCGACTATGGTACTGACTCTATGGTATAAGTGGTGCATGTATATTGCGCCTTTATCCAAGACGTTTTACAGAGATTGTGCTACATTCACCTGTTCACACACACATTCATACACCAATGCCGGAGGACTCCATGCAAGAACCTGCTCACCGGGAGCAATTTGCGGTTCGGTGTCTTGCTCAAGGACACTTCGACATTGACTTTTGGGGGAGCCGGGGATCGAACTCGGGACCTTCCACTTTCCAAATGGACACTCTACCTCCTGAGCCATCTGCTGCCCCTATGGTGCTGATATATGGGTCGTCACACTGTATCAAGCTTTGATGGCCATGTGGGAAAAAGACTGTGGGCTGTATGGGCTGTGTTTCCTGAGATTATACATGTCCTGTTGGAACTGTCGTCAGGCTCAAATGACATAGCACATAATGGCTGTTCACTGCTCCTAGTTGTTATGTAGAGGACGAATCTCACCTATGTGCATACTATATATCACAGCACTCTATCTTTAATGAGTCTTATGAGATAGAAGGAAGCTTCTTAGAAATTCTAAAGTTCCTAATTCAAAATTTGCATCAACAAAAATGTATAATTCGACACAGAGATCATCCATAACTAACCAGTCAGAAAAGATGGCGGCCATTTTGAATTTTCAAAGAAGAATTATCCCAAAAACACATTACCAAGTACGTATGGCAAATAAATTCAACAAATTGTGTCTGCAATATCATATTACATCCATAACTCATTCAAAAACGGTTATTGCTGGTGGCCATTTTGAAAAAATGGCTGCCATTGGTGCCATGTTGAAAATTCATGATGCCTCCACATCCAAATCTTTTGGGAATGCCTTTGGCTACAAGTGTACCAAATGTCATGCTTTTATCACAAACTGAACAATTCCTTTATATATATTGGAGCTAAGCAGCTGGACTGGTACTATTTAGATTTGTCCTGTGACCATTGGAGCCATTTTTCAAAATGGCCGCCACCTGTTATTTTACAATAACTCAAGTTGTAGACCAACTAGGATCTTGATTCTGGTGACTAATCATACATTTTCAATGATGAGGAATTCAGTGGTATTATTTAGATTTGTCCTGTGACCATGGCAGCCATTTTTCAAAATGGCCGCCATCTGCTGTTATTTCACCAATAACTCACACTTCGTCTGCCACATGGGGGGCAGCGGACTGACCTCATGCTTCCTTCTATGCATGAGGAGTCCAAGCTGCTTCTTTTCACATGACAGGGGAGAGTTTCCCCGGCCGGACGTAGCGCGTGGAAGGAACACGTTATTCCGACCAGTTCCTTTCCCCTCCACCAGGCGCTCTGGCTAGCCATGGGGAGGTACAGTAGTTTAGAGACCAGGATTACGGCATGTTTTTGTGTTTTTGTGAGGGCTGTAAACAGCTCCATACAATCAGGCGTCTTTCCTGACTCACTGAAGACGGCTGTAGTTAAGCCACTACTTAAGAAAAATAACCTTGATCCCTCTGTGTTGGGAAATTACAGACCAATTTCCAATCTCCCTTTTCTGGGCAAGGTAATAGAAAAAATCATCTTTCTCCAACTAGACATTTTTCTGCAGAACAATAATATACATAATACATTTCAATCCGGTTTCAGAAAAGGGCACAGCACTGAAACGGCACTTGTAAAAGTAATCAATGATCTCAGGGTATCCGCCGACAAGAAACATGTGTCCGTTCTACTACTCCTGGACTTAACGGCCGCTTTCGATACAATTGATCACTCAATGTCTCGAGCACTTGATAGGCCTCTCAGGCACGGCCTTATCCTGGTTCTCCTCATACTTATCAGGAAGAAGCTATTTTGTCAGCCTAGCCGACTTTGTATCGGACACGCACAATATTGATTCCGGTATTCCACAGGGCTCAATCCTTGGTACTCTATTGTTCTCCCTCTATATATTGCCGCTGGGAGAACTCATTAGCGCCCTCGGAGTGAATTACCACTTCTATGCGGACGATACGCAGCTGTATCTTTCCGTAGCCCCTGATGACCCCTCTGCCCTTGACCCACTGCTATCCTGTCTGTCCAACATTAAATGCTGGATGAGTGAGAACTTTCTCCAACTGAACGAGGATAAGACAGAAGTTCTTATAATTGGCTCTAATGAGCAAAAATAATTGATAAAAAATAAACTCGGTAACCTAAATGTAGGAAGTAAGTCGACAGTAAAGAACCTAGGGGTTATTATCGATTCAGATCTGAATTTTAATGCGCACATTAATCAAGCTACCAAGACAGCTTTCTTTCATCTTCGAAACATCGCACGTATAAGAGCATATGTATCTTTAGATGATGCTAAAACATTGGTCCATGCTTTTGTATTTTCTCGATTAGATTATTGTAATGCCCTCCTCTCAGGCCTGCCAAAGAAATCGACGGATAGACTCCAACTTGTTCAAAATGCGGCTGCTAGAGTGTTAACTAGAACTAAAAGGAGAGAACACATTACTCCAGTTCTAACATCACTGCATTGGCTCCCAGTGGTTTTTAGAATAGATTTTAAAATTCTTTTACTCGTTTATAAATCCCTAAATGGTCTTGCACCTTCGTACCTCCGTGACTGCCTTCCTAGATATGTCCCTAACCGCCCCCTCAGGTCCTCCACTGCTGGCCTGCTTGAAGTGCCTAGGAAGATGTGCACAAAAAGATATGGTGAGGCAGCTTTTTGCTTCTACGGCCCAACGGCCTGGAATAAATTACCATTCCAGCTCAGACACGCACCCTCTGTAGACATTTTTAAATCTCAACTCAAGACTCACCTCTTCACTCTTGCTTTTAATTGAGTTTTAATATCTGCGTTCCTACTCTGTCCTGACTGATTTGCTGCATGTTGTGTTTTTATTTATTTTTTCTCTATGTTTTTATACTTTTATTTTGTTCTTTGCCATTGTTCTATCATTTTAACTACTTGACTACTACTACTACTTCTATTTTTGTGTCCTGCCCTGTGAAGCACTTTGAGCTGCATTTATGTATGAAAGGTGCTATACAAATAAAGTTTATTATATTATTATTATTACCTGTGAGGGTACCTACCCTAGGGGACACGGGGAGAACATGTGAGGGTACCTACCCTAGGGGACACGGGGAGTACATGTGAGGGTACCTGCCCTATGGGACACGGGGAGAACATGTGAGGGTATCTACCATAGGGGACACGGGGAGAACATGTGAGGGTACCTACCCTAGGGGACACGGGGAGAACATGTGAGGGTACCTACCCTAGGGGACACGGGGAGAACATGTGAGGGTACCTACCCTAGGAGACACGGGGAGAACATGTGAGGGTACCTACCCTAGGGGACACGGGGAGAACATGTGAGGGTACCTACCCTAGGGGACACGGGGAGTACATGTGAGGGTACCTACCCTATGGGACACGGGGAGAACATGTGAGGGTATCTACCATATGGGACACAGGGAGAACATGTGAGGGTACCTACCCTAGGGGACACGGGGAGAACATGTGAGGGTACCTACCCTAGGGGACACGGGGAGAACATGCAAACTCCACGGTGCTCCCGCTTCGAATGGGATCAGTGTATTGAAACGGGGAAAATCAGGTGCAATCAGGCCTTTCAATAGACTGAGTAGACGTCTACCCGTCTACTCAGGTGCTCAGTAGGTTGATTCCTTCCTATTGTGTAGGTTGATCTGTGCAGTTTAATGCATCGCATGCAGCTACTGGAGCTCAGTAGGTGATCATTCCTTTCAATGCAGCCGTGGTGTCTACCGCGTCGAACATCGAACATGCACTGCTCCCGTGCTTGCGGTTATGTTTAGGTTAGGATTAGAGATAGGGATAGTAATTTCGGAACAAGGAACCTTCTGACTAACGACACGGCACCGCTCCAGTAGCTGCATGCGATGCATTAAACTGCACAGATCAACCTACACAATAGGAAGGAATCAACCTACTGAGCACCTGAGTAGACGGGTAGACGTCTACTCAGTCTATTGAAAGGCCTGATTGCACCTGATTTTCCCCGTTTCAATACACTGATCCCATTCGAAGCGGGTGCACACAGAAAGGCCCTTTCGCCAACCCCGCCACAGGTATGGGCACTGATGACGGGTGCATACTTAGTTTAGACAGTTTTTGGTTTAGACTAGTCATTGGTTAGACCAGTCATTAGTCCTACAACTACAACCTATCTCAAACCCTCACCCTAAACCTAACCTCCCACGGGGCAGCACACCTAAACCTAACCTTAACCCATGTCTAACCAATGACTAGTCTAAACTAAGTATGCACCCCCTGATGACGCGGAGGAGGGAACACACCCCCAGTGCCCACAGCGTCCCCAGCGGGAATTGAACCCAGGACCTTCTAGCTGTGAGGCGACAGCACTACCGACTGTGCCACCGTGACCCCAGGAGGTGGGCTTTCTGACCTTTGACTCATCCCTTTAGGCACAGTGTTTGACTTCACTGGCATAAGTGTCGAGGGAACGGTCACCACAGCGTAATATAACTCTACCTACTTTGAGTAGGACTCTTTTCCGGTCAACTGGCTTGTCAAGGTAGAGCACCTCAGCAGTGGTGTTCACCTCATACATTTTACCTACTCACCAATACAAAGGCGGCTTGTGTTATTAGAAAGCCTACTTTCCTTATAGTGGATGCACTCTGAGCCCCCCACCACACACGTATAAAATGCACTTTTTGGCCAGAAAGGGAAAAATCTTGTCTATGAGATTTTTTCTTGGCAATATCGGTGGAGGGCACAGTGGCCTTTCTGTCCAAAAAGTGTAATTCATACTTGTGGTGGGGGGCTCAGAGTGTATCCACTAAGGAAAGTAATCTTTCTAATAGCACAAGCCGCCTTTGCATTGGTGAGTTGGTCAAACTTTCTTTATATTTCTGCAACAGAGGAGAGGCTGAGGCTGGTCTGCAGTTCATGTGAGGGCAGGAAGACAACAGTCCCATAGCCTTAATGCAACGGCTTCAAAGGACATTAGGGCTATGGACCTGAGTTAAGTATATTAGATACTTAGGTATTGGCCTGTTACGGGTCTCAGGGCTGCTGAGTACCTCATTAACAAAACTGAACTTGAATAAACAGCGTAAATGGAGCCCTTAACAGCGTTAAGGGTTGGGAGAGGGTTGCGGTTAGGTTTAGGTGTGCTGTCCCGTGGGAGGTTAGGTTAGGGTGAGGGTTTGAGATAATTAACATCGGTAGACAACTTGACTGCGTGTGCGTGCGTTTGTTTTGATTTGTGAGTTCTCTTGGCACAGTACCATGGGTGTGTACGCATAACAAAACCATGATGCTTCTATGCAACGATTGGTATGAAAAACATCATTGAAGCTGAGAAGGGCCATGCCAGTGTCGGCTATGGGGATTAATGTGGTTGACACGCACTGTAGGAGGAGAAGATGAGTTCAGATATGTACCAGTGCCACTGTCTGCTATTTCGTTTAAAGCTGCATTACACCTCAAGCAGACTGTAATTATGAAACCTTTTAATTAATTGTCTGGTTTGGGTGTTATTTTGTTCATAAAGTGCATGCTATTCTTGTGTGATCCTCAACACAGGATTTGATATATCCAGACTAACATTATTAGTATTGCCTTCACCACCAATAACCATGATAGTACAGCAGCTATCTGCACCCGGGGGCATCACTATGCCAGCTTGTGAATGTGATCGACATTTGCATTAATGTTTTATTTTTGCCACGGACATGCAAAACAAGTGATCAATGATATTACCAGAACACAAATGTATAGCCTACAGTACTAATAGACTCTTGACGTGTCATATATTGTCTACTCTATTCCACTGCGCTACACATTTTAAAATAAGTCACTTATCAAAACTTATTTTTGGGGAAAAGACGATCTACAAGCTCACAACACATTACGGCATGTTGTGACCTTGTAGATCAGCAATTGTCCTTTCTTATCCACTGTATACTGGCAGGTGGCCATCCTGAGACAGGCATTATATGTGGCATAATGCATGGTCCAAGTATATTCCATGTTTGGGATTTCAATAAAATGGTCTTATACAGTAAGTACAGTTGCAGTCCGAGAAAGGGACACTTAGCTGCAAAGGTGAATGGGTGTGCAGTATACTTCATATTAGATTATTGCAGATGGCCTTTCAGAGGACAGTGTTACTTGGGGACATGAGGAGACAGGAAGTTGTACAAGCTAAACTCATTTTGTGTTTGTCAACGTAGCTTAAATAGTTGGTGTCAGTCCATTAAGTGATTAAGGTGTGGTACTGTACTCTATGTTGATGAGAACACAATGCAATGGAAACGTACCTGAGATTCAAAACAGATAATTAAGTACATGATGAGTGATTCATGAAGGCCATGTCAGGATTTAAAGGAATGCAGTGTCACAATAGTAGTTTGATTTATAGGGTGCCCAACCTTGATCAGAGCTGAGGAGGAGGTCTGTGGATCAGGGAGAAAAACCGTGTCATAGAACTTAAATTAATTGAAAAATTATGTTCATTTGAAGAGTCAGAACTGTATTTGGTAGTCAAAGTTAAATCCAACATTGACCACTTTATTTTTTTATTTTATTTTATTTTATTTTATTTTATTTTATTTTATTTTATTTTATTTTATTTTATTTATTTATTTATTTATTTATTTATTTATTTATTTATTTATTTATTTATTTATTTATTTATTTTATTTTATTTTATTTTATTTTATTTTATTTTATTTTATTTTATTTTATTTTATTTTATTTTATTTTATTTTATTTTATTTTATTTTATTTTATTTTATTTTATTTTATTTTATTTTATTTTATTTTTTTATTGGTAGGCTATCTGTCTTGAGAAGCAGGAAGTGATAGATAGATAGATAGATAGATAGATAGATAGATAGATAGATAGATTTTACACAAGTAAGACGCGGGAAGCGTGACAGCGTGACACACAGACAAACAGACCCTATTCTAGCCTTCACATGCACGCACGCACTAGGCTATACTAGGCTGGATCTGGCTGGGGAAGGCTAGAATAGGGTGTACTACGCTGTACTGGACTCTAATAGGCTGTACTAGGCTCTTGTCAGCCCTGTAGGGGGGGATTTGTGGCTGTACTAGGCTATACTAGGCTGGATTGGGCTGGAATAGGCTAGAATAAGGTGTACTAGGCTGTACGGCTCTTGTCAGCCCTGTAGTTCCTCGCACTTGGGAATAACCACTGCGTACACGGGCAATAGTTTTTACAGGTTTGTTATGTTTTGTCTTGTTTTGCTTTTGTTTGTTCTTTGTTTTTCTGTTGTATTTTCATACTTTATAGCTTTTTTGAATATTAAAAGGGCAGGCATTATAAGCTGAGGCTTCTGCCAACACTCCCTTTTGGTCAACAAAAAACCGAATACATTGTATAAGGTGTGTTTATTTTAAATGACCAATAAACTTGAACATATACATACATACATACATACATACATACATACATACATACATACATACATACATACATACATACATACATACATACATATACACGTGTACATACATCCATACACACAAACTGAAATTAGGAAAAACACTTGACATATAGATGTGTTTTTAAAAGCGGGCACTGTCTCCGCTTGCCTAAGAGTAAAGAGAGCCTACTGTCAGCTGTCCAGCAGTCCAAATATTATTAAATTAAATTTCAGAATGGTAGACCTGAGGCCTACCATACCAGGCCTCAAGCCTGAGGCCTGAGGCCTATACCAGGCCTGAGGCCTACCATTGCGTGGCACATCTATGCACAAAATGTCTATGTTCACTAGTTGGAATGAACACACATTGTGGAAGGTTTAAAGATTTTATTGAATGAAAGAATGGAATGATGAGGAGGAGAGTGGGGGGAGCGGGGCGTGGGTTCCGGGGGGGTCGCCGACCCTGGAGTCTTTGGGGAGGGGGTCGTGTGGCGGTCAGCCCGCGGTACACGTCAAGGCGTGATCCCCCCGTGGGAACTCTGAGGAAGGGAGGAGGTGAGGAGAGAGGGAGGAGGAGATGGAGCAGTGGAGATGCTGCTGGTCCTGAGGTGGTGATGGGGATGGAGGTGGGATACGAAAAGCATAGAGGATGCTGGGATGTATTGGGCGGGTATAAGTAGGCTCAGGTAGATTGGCGTGGAGGGCGGAGATTGGCGTGAAGGTGTGGTCAAGGTGTGTTCCTCCGCCTCCTGAACATCTGTTGTTCCAACTCCATTTCATTAGTTGGAATGAACACACATTGTGGAAGGTTTAAAGATTTTATTGAATGAAAGAATGGAATGATGAGGAGGAGAGTGGGGGGAGCGGGGCGTGGGTTCCGGGGGGGTCGCCGACCCTGGAGTCTTTGGGGAGGGAGTTGTGGGCCTGTCTGATGTCGTGGAGGGAGGAGCGGATGTAGGTCAGGTAGGCTTGGGAGGACCATCTGCCGACCAGGCGGACGGTGTGGTCCTGGAGGCCTCGGCTGGCGGCGGTGGAGGCGGCGCCGATGCGGAAGGAGTGGCCGGAGAAGTTTTCCGACGGGTAGCCTGAGGTGGTGAGGATTTGACTCACCATAAGTCATGGGATTGAGGATTTGACTCCCAAGTCATGGGATTGTAGATCCCATGACTTACCTCTAAGTGGAGCCTCTGTAACACTCTGTTTGTGTGTATATGTGTGTGTGTATGTGTTTCAGAGCCCATGGGGGCGTCCCGTGTAGACCCCCAGCTGCTCTCTGACTGATGTGATGAGTGAAGAGCTCGCCAAGCAACTGGACGATGAGAACTACGACCTGGAAGCACTGTCTAAGTAAGACGCCATTATAGAATGTTCTTATGTTGATCATACTGATCACTGAATGTCATCCATCCATCTTAAACCGATTATCCGTAGTCGGGTCGCGGGGGCAACAGCTCCACCAGTGTTCCAGACGTCCCTCTCCAGAGCAACATTAGTAACTTCCTGGGGGATCCTGAGGCGTTCCAAGGCCAACGAAGATTGCTCGGTAGACAGAGAGCTTTGCTTTCTGGCTCAGCTATCTTTTCGTCACAACAGTGCGGTACAGCGACTGCAATACTGCCCCTGCCGCTCCGATTCCCCCGGCTGATCTCCTTCTCTGTCCTCTCCTCACTCGTGAACAAGACCCTTGGATGCCTTTGATCAATCTGCAATCATTTTGACGATGCATGCGCACTGGCACACCACTTATGTGCGGGCCTGTGTATAACATATGACCCTCTCCTCTCTCCCCCCCCCCCCCCCCCCTCCTCTCCTCTCTCCTCCCCCCTCCCCTCCTCTCCTCAGTACCAGTGTAGACGTGTTGTTGTCGTGCGACACAGAACCAGAGACGGACAGTGACCTCATGATGGCCCAGATGATGCAGATGGAGTTTGACCACGAGTTCGATACCCAGCTGCGTCTGGAGGAGAAGAAGCTTAACGGAGACAGCAAGGGTGAGGACGGGGGGGACGGGGGGCGTGTCCAAGCAGACCATAGTTAAACGGCTGGTGAGGAGCGCCAGTCATGTGATCTTGACAGACCCGATAACTTACGACCCGATGCTGATTTATTTTTCTACTTCTAACCGATAAAATCTATTATTGAAATTTATTTATTTATTTATTTATTTATTTATTTATTTATTTATTTTATTTTATTTTATTTTATTTTATTTTATTTTATTTTATTTTATTTTATTTTATTTTATTTTATTTTATTTTATTTTATTTTATTTTATTTTATTTTATTTTATTTTATTTTATTTTATTTTATTTTATTTTATTTTATTTTATTTTTTTATTGGTAGGCTATCTGTCTTGAGAAGCAGGAAGTGATAGATAGATAGATAGATAGATAGATAGATAGATAGATAGATAGATAGATAGATTTTACACAAGTAAGACGCGGGAAGCGTGACAGCGTGACACACAGACAAACAGACCCTATTCTAGCCTTCACATGCACGCACGCACTAGGCTATACTAGGCTGGATCTGGCTGGGGAAGGCTAGAATAGGGTGTACTACGCTGTACTGGACTCTAATAGGCTGTACTAGGCTCTTGTCAGCCCTGTAGGGGGGGATTTGTGGCTGTACTAGGCTATACTAGGCTGGATTGGGCTGGAATAGGCTAGAATAAGGTGTACTAGGCTGTACGGCTCTTGTCAGCCCTGTAGTTCCTCGCACTTGGGAATAACCACTGCGTACACGGGCAATAGTTTTTACAGGTTTGTTATGTTTTGTCTTGTTTTGCTTTTGTTTGTTCTTTGTTTTTCTGTTGTATTTTCATACTTTATAGCTTTTTTGAATATTAAAAGGGCAGGCATTATAAGCTGAGGCTTCTGCCAACACTCCCTTTTGGTCAACAAAAAACCGAATACATTGTATAAGGTGTGTTTATTTTAAATGACCAATAAACTTGAACATATACATACATACATACATACATACATACATACATACATACATACATACATACATACATACATACATACATACATACATACATACATACATATACACGTGTACATACATCCATACACACAAACTGAAATTAGGAAAAACACTTGACATATAGATGTGTTTTTAAAAGCGGGCACTGTCTCCGCTTGCCTAAGAGTAAAGAGAGCCTACTGTCAGCTGTCCAGCAGTCCAAATATTATTAAATTAAATTTCAGAATGGTAGACCTGAGGCCTACCATACCAGGCCTCAAGCCTGAGGCCTGAGGCCTATACCAGGCCTGAGGCCTACCATTGCGTGGCACATCTATGCACAAAATGTCTATGTTCACTAGTTGGAATGAACACACATTGTGGAAGGTTTAAAGATTTTATTGAATGAAAGAATGGAATGATGAGGAGGAGAGTGGGGGGAGCGGGGCGTGGGTTCCGGGGGGGTCGCCGACCCTGGAGTCTTTGGGGAGGGGGTCGTGTGGCGGTCAGCCCGCGGTACACGTCAAGGCGTGATCCCCCCGTGGGAACTCTGAGGAAGGGAGGAGGTGAGGAGAGAGGGAGGAGGAGATGGAGCAGTGGAGATGCTGCTGGTCCTGAGGTGGTGATGGGGATGGAGGTGGGATACGAAAAGCATAGAGGATGCTGGGATGTATTGGGCGGGTATAAGTAGGCTCAGGTAGATTGGCGTGGAGGGCGGAGATTGGCGTGAAGGTGTGGTCAAGGTGTGTTCCTCCGCCTCCTGAACATCTGTTGTTCCAACTCCATTTCATTAGTTGGAATGAACACACATTGTGGAAGGTTTAAAGATTTTATTGAATGAAAGAATGGAATGATGAGGAGGAGAGTGGGGGGAGCGGGGCGTGGGTTCCGGGGGGGTCGCCGACCCTGGAGTCTTTGGGGAGGGAGTTGTGGGCCTGTCTGATGTCGTGGAGGGAGGAGCGGATGTAGGTCAGGTAGGCTTGGGAGGACCATCTGCCGACCAGGCGGACGGTGTGGTCCTGGAGGCCTCGGCTGGCGGCGGTGGAGGCGGCGCCGATGCGGAAGGAGTGGCCGGAGAAGTTTTCCGACGGGTAGCCTGAGGTGGTGAGGATTTGGCGGAGGTGGAGGAGGAACCAGCAGCGGGTGAAAATATACAAATGTTACATGTTTGTAATCATATATGTATCGTAATCGAAATCGCGATTTTTGGATTTGGACGATGACAAAAAAAGAAAATCGAAAATCGTTTTTCCCTTTAACTAGGGCATTTACGGTAAATCTCTCTCGCACTCGCCTGCAGGCTGCCGGGCTACCGTAGTTACTTCCTCCTCTCACTGCCGCGCAGAGAGAAAACCTGAAAGCAGCATTAGCATGTCTGCCACGGGGAGCGATAGGAACGAGGATTTAGTTGCTAAAATAGGCAAGACAATGTCTGTCGTCTGGAAATGGTTCGGCTTCTCCGTTTCAGATGTGGAGCAAATTACTCAGCGTTGTAAAAGTTGTAAAAAGGGGATGCACACGCGCTTTGCACACATCGCTGTGCTTGTATTTGTTTTCCGGGTGCTGGAGCAGGTTGGGACGCTCGTGTTGTTGCTGTCTCAAACAGGCACCGACTTTTTACGGGGACAGGTTTTAGTTCCGACATAGTGGAGGGTCGGTCCCTGTGGGAGACAGCAGCACGAGTGGCTTGTTCCAGCGCCTGGAGTAGAATGGACAGGCATAGCGGCGAGTAGCTCTGGTCCATAGCCCTAATGCTAATTCTACCCTAGCATTAGGGCTATGGACCAGAGCTAAGCAGCGAGTGGGTGCTGGAGAACATGAAGCTTTAATATCAATAGCGTGTCCCGACCTACTGTCCCTTATTATCGTACAGTTGGGTAGTGTACACTGTTTATTTTGCATCGAGGAGCCAATAGCCATGTGTGTCTGACTCTGTGTTTACTGTGTACGTCGCCTCGGCTAAAAACAAAGGGGAAGCCTGTCTTATGTTTCGCCGTACGACCTGTTGCATCAGCGTGCTAAAAAATAGCTGATCTGCAAGCTCACGACACGTCGCCTCCGCAACACGCTGTGAGCTAGTAGATCGGCTATTTTCAGCACGCGTAAAAATGGAGGATGAGACGTTCAGAAACTTTTGCCTTCACAGTACAAGCATCAGCTGTCACAAGTTGAAAAGAGATGTGGCATCATTATTTTTCACATGGCCCATATGACGAGACAGAATCAAAATGGAAAACGATTAGGCCTACAGATTCAGTGGCATTTCACATTGCAAAAGGGTGCAGGAAAAGTGGGCACCTAAACATTAAATTGGCTATTTTTTAAGAATTAATTTGGACATATTGTAAACGTTTTCACTTGTTTAATCCCAAAGGGGATTTATCTTTCTTTGTTTAAAAGGATCCCTGGCCAGACAAATATGCCTTAAAACACTATACTTGCCCTCTATAACTAAAAATAAAAACACCTTAAATATTTGTATTTCTTTCATAAAATAAAGTTGGGTAGTGTACACTGTTTATCTTTCACTCAATAGGAACAGCTCCTGTCGCAAGTTGAGGATGTCATATGACATGTCCAGTCCATGTGTTGTCCAGCCCCAGGGAATGTATGGAATGCACATGCTAATAAAAAGTATTCTTAGGAAGTATTAAGTTGTTTTTATTAGCATATGCATTCTATAGGGCTGGACCACACATGGACATATATCAACCTGCGATGGGAGCAGTCCCTATTGATTGAAATATTCTCTATTTATGAAAGAAATTAAATATTGATATTTTTATTTATTTTTATTCATAGAGGGCAAGTGTAATGTTTTAAGGCATATTTGTCTTGTAGCCAGGGATCCTTTTAAGGTTTGGACTTTATTCCAATAGGAAAATTCACATTTGTTTGCATTTAAAACAAATAAAAACATTTTGAGACAATGTATTTCTTTTACTGAAAACAAATCGAAATCGAAACCGAAATCGAGGTTTCAGAGAAAAAAATCGAGGTTTTTTTTTTAGGCAAAATCGTGCAGCCAACATTGTAGCTATACGAAAAGATTGAATTATCCTCTTTCTAATTTCATAAAACTCAGACATGCTATTATGAGCTACTTTCTATATAATGCTTTCCATGCAGGTGATACTTTTTTAATGACACTGTAGCAATGATTTGTTTATTCACAATATAGAGCTATTTAACACTGATATTGAATAAAGTATTTTATCGCAATGAATGATTGATCTGGTGATTACTAGTTGATTCATGATGATGATGATGAACACTTGTAGGTTTGTAGATCCCATGACTTACCTCTAAGTGGAGCCTCTGTAACACTCTGTTTGTGTGTATATGTGTGTGTGTATGTGTTTCAGAGCCCATGGGGGCGTCCCGTGTAGACCCCCAGCTGCTCTCTGACTGATGTGATGAGTGAAGAGCTCGCCAAGCAACTGGACGATGAGAACTACGACCTGGAAGCACTGTCTAAGTAAGACGCCATTATAGAATGTTCTTATGTTGATCATACTGATCACTGAATGTCATCCATCCATCTTAAACCGATTATCCGTAGTCGGGTCGCGGGGGCAACAGCTCCACCAGTGTTCCAGACGTCCCTCTCCAGAGCAACATTAGTAACTTCCTGGGGGATCCTGAGGCGTTCCAAGGCCAACGAAGATTGCTCGGTAGACAGAGAGCTTTGCTTTCTGGCTCAGCTATCTTTTCGTCACAACAGTGCGGTACAGCGACTGCAATACTGCCCCTGCCGCTCCGATTCCCCCGGCTGATCTCCTTCTCTGTCCTCTCCTCACTCGTGAACAAGACCCTTGGATGCCTTTGATCAATCTGCAATCATTTTGACGATGCATGCGCACTGGCACACCACTTATGTGCGGGCCTGTGTATAACATATGACCCTCTCCTCTCTCCCCCCCCCCCCCCCCCTCCTCTCCTCTCTCCTCCCCCCTCCCCTCCTCTCCTCAGTACCAGTGTAGACGTGTTGTTGTCGTGCGACACAGAACCAGAGACGGACAGTGACCTCATGATGGCCCAGATGATGCAGATGGAGTTTGACCACGAGTTCGATACCCAGCTGCGTCTGGAGGAGAAGAAGCTTAACGGAGACAGCAAGGGTGAGGACGGGGGGGACGGGGGGCGTGTCCAAGCAGACCATAGTTAAACGGCTGGTGAGGAGCGCCAGTCATGTGATCTTGACAGACCCGATAACTTACGACCCGATGCTGATTTATTTTTCTACTTCTAACCGATAAAATCTATTATTGAAAGGCAGTGGTTTTCAACCCTTTTCATACCCAGGTCAATTATGTATTAATTATATAATTAATTATGTAATTATGTACACGGACCACCATTTGATGAGATGTAGCCTCTCAAACCCAAAACTTAGAATATTTTGACATTATTTGATAAGATAGCATTAGGATAGATAACAGCCAAACCCATCAAAATAACACTTTTTTTCCCTACATTCTGTGTAGGGAACCAGCTCAGTGGCCTTGTGGTTAGAGTGTCCGCCCTGAGACTGAGAGGTCGGGTTCAATCCCCGGCCGGGTCATACCAAAGACTCTAAAAAATGGGACCCAGTGCCTCCCTGCTTGACACTTGGCATCAAGGGTTGGATTGGGGGTAAGTCCCTGCGACATACTAGCGTCATGTCCAGGGGGTGTACTTGTACATCAAGCTGCCTCACGCTACAGAAACAGGAGATAGGCTCCTGCCCTATGGGCCTCATGGCTCGGCAAGGCTACTTACTTACTACTACTCTGTGTAGGCTTCTTGTGAATTAAGTAATGCACATGTTTAACAACAATTTCACTCTTGAGAGTGTACTCTCAAGATCTATAATTGTCAACTCTCCATCATCATCAGCTGTGGACCCCCTGGAACCCCCTCAAGGACCACTTTTTGAAAACGTGTGTGTGTGTGTGTGTGTGTGTGTGTGTGTGTGTGTGTGTGTGTGTGTGTGTGTGTGTGTGTGTGTCTGTGTGTGTGTGTGTGTGTGTGCGCGCGCGCGCGCGTGTATGTGTGCGCACAGTTTCCATCTCCTTTGAGAACTACCTGAAGGTCCATCCTTATGAGGACAGTGAGAGCTCTGATGACGAGGTGGACTGGCAGGACACCCGATATGACCCCTACAAACCAGGTACCATTCCCTTCCCCTACAAACCAGGTACCATTCCCTTCCCCGACTCCTACTGCCTTGCTCAATGTGTCTGTTTGTTAGATACAACCCCTACAAACCAGGTACCATTTTGCTCAATGTGTCTGTTTGTTAGATGGGGCGGCAGTGGCTTAGGGGTAGAGTGGCCGGATGGTAACCGCAAGGTCGCCAGTTCGAACTATAGGGATGTCGGTAACGGTTAATCTTTTGAATAGGCTACCCCAAATGTAATATGCATGTAGGCCTATAGGCTACATAATTAAAGTTGGTAGACGAATGGTATACATGTATTTATGCTCCTTTTGTAACAAAAAAGCAACAATAAATAAATAAATTGTTGTAGGCTTAATCATAAATAAACAACGCATCGCATCTGCATGCATGCATCTGCGCGTCTACAGTACAGGGGTCCGCCGGTCCAAAACAGGCCAGTCCAGATCTGAGCAACCTATACCTATAAAGCCACTGGACGCATGGGCTAAGCTTTTTTATTATTAAGGAAGATCAGCATGCATGTCACCGTGTTCTGTTTGTTTGTTGACTTTTTTTTTTGAAACACGGTGATCTGCTAACCGGAGCATCGTGCTACATTTGAGTTTAATCATCATTTGAGTCCTCTATTAGTCCTCTGTGAGTCTCTCTCTCTTTCTCTCTCATTTTTGACTTGACTTAGAAAAGAGATTAAAAAAAATCATAATGTAAATTAAAACATGATTGCTTGTGTTGCAGACAAGCCTCAGGTGACGTCCAAGAAGGGTTTCATAGGAAAGGGAAAGAACATCACAACCAAACACGATGAGGTTGTGTGTGGACGCAAAAACGCTGCACGCATGGACAATGTAAGATGTCTGTCTGTCTGTCTGTCTGTCTGTCTGTCTGTCTGTCTGTCTGTCTGTCTGTCTGTCTGTCTGTCTGTCTGTAACCGTTGCATTCTATATGTCTGTCTCACTGACTGTCACTTTCTCGGTCTCTCTCTCTGTCTCTGTCTCTCTCCCTCTGTCTCCCTCTCTGCAGTTTGCTCCATGTGTGCATGTCGGTGACGGGCTGATCATGGACCTGAAGCTGTCCAACCAGGTGTACAACTCTCTGAAGCAGCACTGCTACAGCGAGCAGAGACGCAGCGCACGGCTGCACGAGAAGAAGGAGCACTCCACTGCTGTGAGTGCACGCACGCACGCACGCGCACATTCATTCACACATACATGCAAGCAAACACATGTACTTGCAAGAAGCACTATTCACACACACATTCACACATGCATGCAAGCACACACATTCTGACAAACCTCGGTCAACACAGCTAAACCATTTGTCTCTCTGTGTCCTTCCTCTCTGTCTGTCTCTGTGTCTCTCTGTGTCCCTGTCTGTATCTGTGTCCTTCCTCTCTGTCTGTCTCTGTGTCTCTCTGTGTCCCTGTCTGTCTCTGTG
Organism: Electrona antarctica; assembly: GCF_951216825.1. Lineage (NCBI taxonomy): Eukaryota > Metazoa > Chordata > Actinopteri > Myctophiformes > Myctophidae > Electrona > Electrona antarctica. The sequence continues at coordinate 34,815,215 of NC_136801.1, forward strand.
TCTCTTTGTGTTCCTGTCTGTCTCTTTGTCTCTCTGTGTGCCTGTCTGTCTCTGTCTCTTTGTGTCCCTGTCTGTCTCTGTGTCCCCGTCTGTCTCTGTGTCTCTCTGTGTCCCTGTCTGTCTCTGTGTCTCTTTGTGTTCCTGTCTGTCTCTTGGTCTCTCTGTGTGCCTGTCTGTCTCTATGTCTCTTTGTGTCCCTGTCTGTCTCTGTATCTCTCTGTGTCCCCGTCTGTCTCTGTGTCTCTGTGTCCCTGTCTGTCTCTGTCTCTCTGTGTGTCCCTGTCTGTCTCTGTGTCTCTCTGTGTCCCTGTCTGTCTCTGTGTCTCTCTGTGTCCCTATCTGTCTCTCTGTGTCCCTGTCTGTCTCTGTGTCTCTCTGTGTCCCTGTCTGTCTCTGTCTCTGTGTGTCCCTGTCTGTCTCTGTGTCTCTCTGTGTGTGTCCCTGTCTGTCTCTGTGTCTCTCTCCGTCATCCAGGAACAAGCGGTAGACTCTCGTACTCGCCTGCTGATGTTTAAGATGGTGAACAGTGGGGTTCTGGAACACATCAATGGATGCATCGCCACCGGAAAGGAATCTGTCGTGTTCCACGCCAATGGAGGGAGGTGAGACACGCAGCACACAGCATGCAACAATTTGCCTTTTAACGAATATACTTCAATGTATATTGAACGTGGTTAACTGTGAATAGCTGTGTACGTGGTGACAAAAAGTCGGTGAGGTACAATTCTGAAAAGTTTCAGGTTGGGATTAGGTTTAGGATTAAGCACTTCACGGTTGGATTAGCGGTTTTAGGGGTTAGAGAGTTAAGCCTGACTTATACTTGGTTGCGGGCCAGTGTTGTGCACAGAAAATAGCAGATGTGCAAGCTTGTAGATCGGCTATGTTCAGGCTTCAGGATTACGGAGAAAAAAAAACAATTGCACCAAAAAAAGATAAACATGCTAAACGGCTGATGTCCTCGCAAGCATAGTAATCTGTGCAAGCATACAGTTGGAGGCCATCGATATTGTCCTTTTCTTTTTGCTGAGTTTTGCGTGATCTGCGCAAAAGGACAGTTAACCCATTTTGGGCGGGAACCCCTTTTGGTGTTTTAAACATTGTTATAATTTAGCTATTGAAAAATAGCAGATCTACAAGCTCATAGCGCGCCACTCGGTGGCGCGCTATGAGCTTGTAGATCTGCTATTTTTGAAAAATCGTGAAAATATTTATTTAGAAGGATTTAGAAGGATTTTTTAAAATGTTGAGGTCAGGCCTAAATGGGTCAAATGATAAGGGACAATATCGGTGGCACCCAACTGTAGTAATCTCTCTCTCTCTCCCCCCAGCATGGAGGAGCAGAGTGTTCCAAAGGAGGTGGTGCTGAAGGTGTTTAAGACCACCCTCAACGAGTTCAAGAACCGGGACAAGTACATCAAGGACGACTACCGCTTCAGGGACCGCTTCAGCAAGCTCAACCCCAGGAAGGTCATCAAGCTGTGGGCCGAGAAAGAGATGCACAACCTCGCCAGGTACGGTTTCCAAATGTTCCTCGACTTTTTCACTGGCGAAAACTAAATGGAAACTAAGCTATGATGACTAAAACTAAGACTACATTTATTGACAATTTCGTCAAAAAATAACATCTAGACTGAAATGTTAGGAAGGGACTAGTGGACAAGACATCCAGTATAAGTCATTTTACACTTGTTGCATGCTGAAAATAGCCGATCGTCAAGCTCACAACGACACGTTGTGAGCTTGTAGATCGGCTATTTTCAGCATGTGTAAAATCAGTCATTACGGCGGCATCGAGGCCCACCAAAATACATTTTAGTCGACTAAATCAACAGTAGATTTTGTCGACTAAAACTAGACTAACAGTAAAACATTCCAGGTGACTAAAATGTGACTAAAACTAAATAAACGATTCAACAGACTATGACTAAAACTAAAATCAAAATTTGCTGTCAAAAATCAACACTGCCCCAGAGTTAGTGTCGAAGTGTCCTTGAGCAAGACTCTGAACCCCTAATTGCTCCCGATGTGCTGGTTGGTGCCTTGCATGGTTTCCTCTGCCATCAGTGTGAATGTGTGTGTGAATGGGAATCTATGTATAGCGCCTTGGATAAAGGTGCTATATAATTAAATGCACCATTTACCATTTAACACACACATCGCCAATTTGGAAAGAACTTGGGCCCCTTCCCTACTTCCTTTACAGGTGTTACTGCTGATACTAATGAAGGCTCTGTTCCATTCTGGTCAAACAGAGTCAGGGTGCTGCTATTGTGCATGTTGGCTCACTGGAAACACTCTGCTACACCAGTGGGTCTCAAAGTGTCCTTGAGTGGGTTCCAAATGGCCCTGTACGGGTCTATAACTCTGAGAGTTATGAGGGTTCTTGAAATTAAAAAGTTTGACAACCACTGTACTCTAAATGGAACAGAGCCTTAATTCAGTAACACCTGTGAAGTAAGTAGGACACAACACGGGACTCAATCAATGAATCCCTTTACAACCACTATATTAATGTATTTCCTACAGCTTTAAGTCCAAAAATCTGAACTAACCATTTAAGAAGTATATTTTGCTCCTCCTCGAATTGCAGTCTCTGTGATCTGGAAACTACAGTTAGTTCATATTGCGATTTTCTTTTTTATATCTTCGGCCCCAATAAAAATCATCGCCAGAATTCATCAAAGGTTTGCAATTGCAAACATTACTAGCACACAAGCATAAGAGTAAGTACCCTCAAACATTTACATGTCAAGAGACATGAGTGTTTTCTCTGCGGACCCCCCATCTGAAAACATTTTGTGACAGGGCACAGCACGTCACAGCGTGCCGAGTGTGTGAGAACTCATGATATAGAAGGCATTCGTAGAATCGGCCTCAGGTCCTAGTGGCTTCGTGTGTGTGTGTGTGTGTGTGTGTGTGTGTGTGTGTGTGTGTGTGTGTGTGTGTGTGTGTGTGTGTGTGTGTGTGTGTGGGTGTGTGTGTGTGTGCAGAATGTGTTCATTCTGCGCGCGCACGCGCAGAATGAAGAAGGCGGGAATTTGTCAATAACAATATTAACACAAGACGAGGATGGACAAGAGGGAATCATGAATTCAGATGTTTTAATACGGGTGTCATTGAGACTTACCCCTGCCATGAACGCTTAGAGTGTCAGAAATGTTAAGGAGTGTGTCTGTGTGCGTGCGTGCGTGCGCGCAGAATGAAGAAGGCGGGTATCCTGTGTCCAGAGGTGGTGCTGTTGAAGAGGCACATCCTGGTGATGTCCTTCATCGGTAAGGATCACATCCCTGCCCCTAAACTGAAAGACGTCAGGCTGGGAGCTGAGGACATGAAGACGGCCTACCACCAGGTCCTACATGTAAGACAACCTACTGCTGTACTCTAAATGGAACAGAGCCTTAACCCATTTTGACCTGAGATCAGATTCTAAAAAATGTCTTCTACATCCTGACAGTTTTCTGAAAAAGCTATGTTTCTATGTCAGTGGTTCTGCTATTTTTCAAAAATAGCAGACCTACAAGCTCGTAGCGTGCCACTCGGTGGCGCGCTACGAGCTTGTAGATCTGCTATTTCTCAATAGCTAAAGCATAACATAATGTTAACACCAAAAGGGGTTAACAGGTCCTACATGTAAGACAACCTACTGCTGTACACCTACCATCAGGCACTGTGTCAACCCATTGAGACCAGACACCAGGTTCTACAAATGTCCATTCTATCCTAACAGTTTTCTGAAGAAAAACAAACCTATGTTTCTATTAGTGGACCTCAAGCCTTTTCATGTCAAGGATCCCCAATTAGCCCTTCGCTAAGCCCCTCCCCAACCCGTCCTTGTCCAATAGGCACGTTAGCAGCTAAGAGACAGGTCAAGCTGTCCTCCATTGAGATGCATGTTAAATGACAGGATTTCTCCATATAAATAATGGATCATTTCAGAAGCAAAACCTTCAAAATGTCTGATAAATCTAGTCAACCAGGCCTGCAGTAGGCTATGTACTGGGCAAATGTGCATTTGGGATGCACACGCAGATCCTGACACACCAAAGGTCGACATGTGGAAACAACGGTCGGACATGCGGAGCACGGGACAACCTACCTCAAACCCCTAACCATAACCGTTATGGTTTGGTTAGGGTTTGAGGTAGGTTGTCGCCGGTCTAATGACAGTAGGACCAATAGTATGTCGGAACTAAAGCCTGTACCCGAACATTTCCCGTCATAGTTTTAGTCGATCGGAATCAGGTACACTCGTATCGGTTGTTTGTCACGATCATGCAATTTTACTTGACAATTTCTTACAAATAAAATACAAATTATTTGAAATTAGTGTACTGTATGTCTCTGTCTCTCTCTATGCAGACTCTCTATCAGCAATGTAACTTGATGTCTCTCTCTCTCTCTCTCCCTCTCTCTAGATGATGCAGACTCTCTATCAGCAATGTAACTTGATGTCTCTCTCTCTCTCTCTCTCTCTAGATGATGCAGACTCTCTATCAGCAATGTAACTTGATGTCTCTCTCTCTCTCTCCCTCTCTCTAGATGATGCAGACTCTCTATCAGCAATGTAACTTGGTCCATGCTGATCTCAGTGAATATAACATGCTTTGGCACGATGGCAAGGTACTGTCTGTGTGTGCGTGCGTGTTTGTGTGGTCGATCTACAAGCTCATAACGCGTCATATGACACTATGAGCTTGTATGTAGATCAGCTATTTCATATCTGACCTGTGCAACCTTTGTTTATGAATCCTAAAAGCCAAACAGAAATGTGTTTTATCCCAGTCTATATGTCCCAGTGTTCAGACATGAAACACAATTAAATCGTTAAATCACAATTAACCATCAAAATATCATGATGGTGACCATGTGTGTAGGTCAGTGGTTTTCACCCCTGTTTCATTTCAGGGCCCATTATTTATTCGTCTTTTGAGCCACGGACCACCATTTGACATTTATCCTCTCAGACACAAAACTAAAGAATAGGCGTTGGATAAGATCTTGTCTACAATTCCATGCTTTTGGCAAACGTTTATCAAAATAACAATTCTTCTACATCCTCTAATTGTCTAGAGTTCTTTTAAATTAAGTAATGCAGATGTTTTTAACAATAATGTAACTCTTACGGGTCCGTTTGGTTTCATTTTACTCGCTCAAGAGTTAAAGATCTATAAGGGTTAAAAAGAATAGCCTGGGGAAACCCATTAGTGTCAGGTTCAGGTTTATTTGTCATATGTATAAATACAGAGTATAAATACAATGAAATTATTTTGCTCCGAGCACTCTGTCTTGTATACACCAGTGTAAACTGGACAAAAACAAACAGCTATAGTGCAAAAGAAAGAACACAAAAACAAAATAAAGTGCAGTGTGAAGTGAAGGAACTGTTACCGAGACGGATGGTACGAGATTTGATGCTCTGGTAGCGTTTTTTGGAAGGGAGTAGTTGGAACAGGGTATTTGCGGGATGGCTGGTGTCTTTAATGATGTTGTGGGCTTTTTTTTCGTACAGCGTGTGATGTAGATGTTATGGAGACTAGGTAATGCTGTGCCGATGATTCTAGCTGTTGTTTTAACGGTCCTCTGCAGCCTGTTGCAATCCTGAGCAGTCGTGTTACCGTACCACACTGTGATACAGCCAGTTAACCCCCTTATGGCCCTTGACGTAATTGACGTAATGAAATCAATAAATCCCTTATGGCCACTGACGTAATGGACGTAATCGATTGATTCCCAATAATCGGGAGCTTATTGTCGCAAAATTTAGCATTTTTTGGCTAATTTGGCTAACGGCCGATGTAATCTTCCTAAAACCGGCCGAAATCCGCGCGTGCACGGTCGATCACACACGCGCGTGATCGCGCATGCATCGCTGCGTAAAATGCGATGTTTTGGGCTTGATTAGAGCTTAATTTGACTTAGTTATGAAAAATACGATGATAGTTTAGCATTCCGGACATCTGATGATGTTGCACAGTAGCAAAGATACTACCGGATATTTTGATCCAAACCGGAAGTGGTCATCGTTCACTCGCTCTCTTTGGTCAGAATCGGCAAAATGGTGACGTTACTGCCACCATCAGGACTGATTGTCCCAATACTATAGTCTTGCCCCGTCAAAATGAGATATAGTGTGTATATCGTGGATTTTTCTATTGGCATTAAAATGACAAATTAAACATATGAATAATGCTGGCTGAAGGCACAATCCACTGTTAATTAGGCACGGCCACAAGAGGGTTTTAAGACACTTTCAATTATACAGCGATACAAGTCCACTTGGTACTTTCTTTTAGTTTTAAGTCGACTCAGAAAGTACAGTCGCTGCTGCGCCTTCTTGAGGATGTACTCTGTGTTGAGTGACCTTTACTGGGGCGGATTAATGATATAATCGTTCACTTGGTGATGCAAGGATGGCATTTGGCACAAATACTCTCTAAGGGCCACTCTTGTGGAAAAAGGCGCTGGGCCACTCAAAATTCCAAGATGGCGACCATAACCTTCAACATGGCAGCCACCTTAGCAGACCAGATAGTGATTTAATTTTTCAGGTTGTGATACAAGGATGAGATTTGGCAGCACAAATACTCTCTAAGGGCCACTCTTATAGAAACAAGGCGTTGGCCACTCCAACCAATAAGGTCCACCGCCTTGTACTCGCCGGCACCCGCCCCTCTAGACCAGAATTTGTTTTTGGCTTTTCGCCTTTATTGATAGTTACAAGTGAAGATAGACAGGAAAGAGAGAGAGAAGGGGAGAGACATGCAGCAAAGGTCGTCATGAACGGGACTCGAACACGCAACGCGCTGTCAGGCCAGAGCCTATATGTGGCATGCGCCTGGATCTCTAGGCCAGCGGGCGCCCCGGCTATGTGTAATTGTGACATTGTGCTAATGTGTGTTTTAGATGTGAGTCAGTAGTGTGTATATAATGTTGTGCATTTCCTACAGGTGTTTGTTAGTAGTGTGTATATGATGTTGTGTATCTTGTATCACAGGTGTTTGTTAGTAGTGTGTATATGATGTTGTGTATCTTGTATCACAGGTGTGTGTTAGTAGTGTGTATCTAATGTTGTGTATCTTGTATCACAGGTGTGTGTTAGTAGTGTGTATTTAATGTTGTGTATCTTGTATCACAGGTGTTTGTCATAGACGTGAGTCAGTCGGTGGAACCGAAGCATCCACATGGTCTGGAGTTCCTCTTCAGAGATTGCCACAACGTCGCCACGGTAACCAAATGTCCTTGTTATTGTTTGACTTGAATTCAAATGGCAATGATCTTTTATTTACGAAATACCAAATGCACAATAAAATGACTAATACAAACGAGAGAGGTAGACTGAACACCTCTGTGTGTAGTTGTTGCTATAAGCCAGGGGTTCTCAACGTTTTGACTGGGGACCCCGGAAAATATTTGGCCATGTCTCGCGACCTACGCCACGCCTACATTTCCATTTCCCAGCCATTCAGTTGTAAAAAAAAATAACAACCAAAACCCCCCTTTTTTATTTTTGTATTTTTTTTTTAAATATAATTTTGGAACCCCCCAAAATAATTTTGGGACCCCCCCGAGTGGTCGCGACCCCCAGGTTGAGAACCCCTGCTATGAGCTGCTATAGTGTCGGCCTGAAACATCTTATCTCTACTTTGTGTATTTTTTGTTTGTTTGTATGTTTTCTTTCTTTTTTCCGTAAATTAATCAATCAAAAGTAGCAGAACGTGCCGCGTTTCGAGCTTGTAGATATGCTTCTTTTCATATTTTTGAATTTGAATCCTGATATCTGAGATTTTCAGCCCAAAACAGAGACGACCTACTGTAACAACACATGTTTTTGAAGAAGGCTAAGCTAGTTACGCTAAAGCAGTGATATAAAGCACTAATATGCACAACCTGCCAACACAAATAAACACATGTTTAATAACTCTGTGTGTGCGTGTGCGTGTGCGTAGTTCTTCCAGAAGCAAGGCGTGTTAGAGGCGATGAGTGTGTACGACCTGTTCAACTCGGTAACAGGATTGAACCTCACCATCACTGAGGACGACGAGGCCGAGTTCATGTCCCAGGTCTGTATACACATGCACGAACACATGCACGCACACACACACATTGGACATTGCGAAGTGTCTGTTACTAGAATCTCGCGAGCTTGGCGGCATGCTCGCATCCAACGTCAAACGGTCCGTTTTGTTGTTGTTTCTCTGTGAATGTCGCGTGTTGGAGTGAGACACACACACTCTCAAAGCATACATTTTGAATGAAGGCAGACAGTGATGTGTCTTTGTGGCCACTGACCGTGTTTGTTCTGTCTCCTCCTCTCTCCAGATCGTAGCTCTAGAGAAGCGTAATGAAGATCACGTCCAGAGGAAAGGAAAGAAAACCTTCTCCGTTGCCCTGGGCGACGACGACGACGACCACGAGGGTGGCCCTCCGTTAGATCGCCACGATGGCGACTAAATGCCGAGGGCCACGTTGGAAGAGAAGGAAACACAAGTATCCTGACGTCAGTCGGGACCACCTGACCACCTGTCACACTCATACCGGGGGAAACCCCGTAATGGTTGTACGTTCACGGCTTCATCATAAAAGAATAAACAGAGGAATGTACATTTTAACATTGATTTTATTTATTATTCTCCCCATTTTGGCTATTTCTGTGCTCAGACAGACCGACACACACACACACACACACACACACACACACACACACACACACACACACACACACACACACACACACACACACACACACACACACACACACACACACACACACACACACACACACACACACACACACACACACACACACAGCTGCTCTAATGGCTAGCACCACTCAAAAAATATCTCATACCTACATAAATGCAAAGTTTTTCTTCCCTCGCCAAGATGCCCCCTAGTGGTGGGGTGGGGTAATTGTAATTGTAGGGGTGGGGTGAAGAGTACCAAAGTCCTCTGACACCACTTGCGTTGTCCTCTGGGTCACAGAAGTATATCTTTTTTTCTATTGGAAATCTCACAGGGTCATCTTAGAATCACGTCATATAAGAACGGTGTTCCAAAAATAAACGGACCACCCTGGCGATTCTGTCGGGGATGTGACTGTCGTTTCTGACAGTGAGTTACATTCGATAACGTCCGTGATTGGAGGAAAACTAGTGGTCTGTGATGTGTCGGAGTTCAAAGTGATTAATAGAGTGATCTCAGCCTAAATATGTAGTTAAGCCGTAACTTTCTATCATCTCGCCCCGTGATGAGTTGGAGTAGGAGTTTGTTTGTACAAACAATTGCCGATCTACAAGCTCGCGATGCAACACTTTACTTTCCTAGATTGACTTGTTTTTCGCCGATTCAGCTGAGTCGGCTGAATCGGACTTGACAACGCTCTGCTCGCTCGCTGGTGCCTCGGTCAAACGTTTGGCGCTTTGTCACATTTGTCCCAAGAAGTCACGGTATGCATTTAAGGCCCAAACTACACCAGCTGCAACTCCTTGCAACTAGTCACAACTCCTTGCAACAAAACAAACCACACCAATGCAGTTGCATGTTGCAAGGAGTTGCATGTCAACCCCATGGTGTGGTTAGGGTTTTAGGGAGTGAGTGTGTGTATTTTCCTCACATTTTTTGCTATTACTCCTCCAGATTCTGTCCAAATATCCCGCAAATCGTTACACACTATGCCTATGTGTTCAAGATGGATCTGTCCGATATTTCATATTGCATCCTAATTGGCTAACATTGGCTTTCAAAGTTTGCAGGATTGGCCCATTATGAACAAAACACCTCAAATCATGAACGCAGCTTGCAATTTACGTGAAATTTTTCACGCACTTTCCTACTAGGCTGAGGAATATATCCCACCCTTTTCAACAGGACAGGCAACAGGTGGACACATTTTTGGAACAAAATGCCTCAAATCATTCAAATGCCATTTGAAGAAATGGCACCCTTTTCACATTGGCCTATTATAGCGCCACCAGGAGGCCACAACCTGACCTGCCCTGGTGGAGACCTGTGCCCCGAGAGGCACTTTATCTAGTTATTTATATATTTTAGGGGCCAAGCCCGAAGGGACATTGATCCCTTATTGTATTTGTCTGTTTGTTTCTTCTTCCGCCAAAAATTGCAGTTGGGAAGTTGGGACCTTCTCCTTTGTTCCCCCCAGTCCTAAGACATGTGAGAATGGTCCAGTGAAGAAAATAAAATAGTCCATTGTGGTGTATGGGATTTTCACCATGAAGGTACTGAAAGACCCACCCACCTCAGACGTCAACATTTTGAAAATTGCAAAAATATTATTGTCTGGGTGAAAATCAGTGTTTAGTGTTCTAGGGTTAAATTACATTTTTGCATTAGACTGCATGGTCGTCAGTCTACCACTAGATGGCATTAATGCGACATGCTCTTTGCACCAATGTTGCAGGTCTTCAGAGCCAGGGATAAAAATGGACATTAACGGAATAATAACTTTAATTGGATCTATTTTGATTTCAGAGACTTTTAGTTTAATTTGAACCATGATGTCACAACACTTTACTTGGTGTTTTAATTCCTCAGCTCAATCAAGGCTCAGTAAAATCTCATGATGTAATTGGTTAAGACACGCAACTCATTATAGAATTGTTTTAAATTAATTAAACTCATTATAGATTGGCATTTGTCTTATCATAAATACAACCGTATATCAGAATGTGTTGCATTCTATGTTATGGAAGTGTAATTTGATCAGAATGTGTTGCATTCTATGTTATGAAAGTGTAATTTGATTATACATTTAATAATAGTAATAAGATAAGTATCATTCGTATCACTGTATATCCATGGGAAACTTTATTTATTAAAGACACAAACTTTACATCAAACACGCTAAACCCAAACTAGTGAGAATATCAGATCTACAAGATCACAACTTTCACCACTTCTTCAAATGCGTGCTTATATATTTATTATATCTTTGATTTTGTATTTATTTATGCAATTATTTTGAAAATGGTTTGATAAATGAAAATAAACATTTTTTTCCCCTTAAAGTAGCTATTAGCAATAATATGTAGGGATGCACGATTAATCTGCTGTTCATAACAAATACATTTTAACACTAGTAATTAGCTGAAATCAATGATATATCAATGTTGGGATATTAACCTGCGGGCCGCATTAAGTGATGGTGGGGGTTGCATGTGGCCTCCAGGCCGCCTGTTGCTGCTGGAATGCTTTTCTAGTCTACTTCATTATAACACGCCCAAGTCATGCAAAAGAAAAAGGAAAACCCCGCCCAGTAAGGAAAAACCCCTCCCATTATGATATGTCAGAACTCAGAAGACGTTGAGTCTTTCACACATCCAGCGTGCCGTCACAGTGGAGCGAGAACATGGTCTGTCGTTCATCCATCCACCTTGAGTCATATCGGCATGACGGCGGACTGCAGCGCAGTTTTCACCCACACCACCTGTCATGTGGTTGTTAGGCTCACCACGTGCCCAGTACCTGTAGATATATAAAAAAAAAATCACACCCGTGTGAACTGAGTGGTGTAAGGTCTTATAGACTGATCAGCTGTGGTCTGACGTAATGTCTGACGTAATGAAATCACACCCGTGTGAACTGGGTGACCATAGCAACCATGCTCATTTTTTTGATACGAACAGACAGACAGACACGTAAACTAACAAAGCCAGTTGTAGGAGTGGTTTACACCACTCAAAAAGTGAAATATGGACACGAGTGTACCAATTTGAGTTCACTCTGTGTGCACTGAGGAACTTTGCATATACACTTACATGCCTGCCTGACACTTTTGGAGCAATATAAAGCTCCTTGTTTTGTGTTGTGTATTGTATATTTCAAGTTTTTAATGCAGTGGTTTTCAACCTTTTTCATATCAAGGCCCATTATTTATTCAGCCACGGACCACCATTTGATGATCCATGCTGTATTCATGTAGTACCATTATAGAAGATAAATGGCAAACGTTGACATTCCATCGACTTGTGTAATACAGATGTATTACGGCGCATGTTTCCACAAAGAACGCTTCTTACCCTTTTCTGCACAATGAACCCTTTTCTACACTAATTCAAACTTAGCAACGGCCAACTTTAAACGGTTACACGAGCATACAGCGGTTGTTTAGTCAGCCGCTTCCATGTTTATCAAGGAAGGTGTGCGCGTGCATGTCGAGTGAACTGAAGTCAGTTGGAAATGTTATTCTACTTTCGACCAGGGGAGGCGCCGGGGATGCGCTAAAGCTTTTCAACTTCCTTGAAAAACATGCTAAACAACCACTGTAACCGTGTAAAGTTGGATTTTCTTGGCCGATGCTAAGTTTGAATTAGTGTAAAACTTTTTTAGCCCTTCACTTTTTGAATTCATTGTGCAGAAAAGGGTAAGAAGCATTCCTTGTGGAAACATGCGCCATTTATGAACCGCGGTGGGTGTTACGTCATCTCGGAGCTACAGAATGAGCGTAGGGAGAGGGCACATATGGGGCTATAGTTGACTATTCAACTAGTCGACTAGTAAATCCACTAGTTGACCTTGCTGGTACTAGTTGACTTTTTGTAGGCCTCAAGATCAACTAGAATGCTAGATTATAGTCACCAATGTGCACAAATATTATTTAAAAAAAAATATATATATGTTTTTTTTTTTACATAATAGGTAGTTAAACAACTAGTCGACTAGGCAACTAGTCAACTAGTAAAAATCACTTGAAGTGAAAGCAACGGTGGACAAAGTGGTGGAAAGTAACTATCTACATTTACTGAAGTAATGTACAATTTTGAGGTGTTTGTGCTTTACTTGAGTATTTACAATTTCCAATACTTTTACTCCACTACACCTCAGATACAAATATTGTACTTTTACTCCACATGTACATTTTGTTGGCCATTTGAAAATAGCCGGTCTACAAGCTCACAATGCGTTTTATTATTAGGCCTATTATTGTTGTTGTTATTATTAGTAATTAACCTTAAGTGCTATTACGCCGTGTGGCCACCAGATGGGGTTGGGGCCAGTGCCAGACGTTTTTGGATAACCTCTCCAAAAAGCTACCAGATGTTTACACCAGTTTGAACAGGAACTGAAAGTTGGCTAGCTCACAACAGTCACCTGGGGCCTGTATATTAGCGTGATAGCTTTTTAAAATCATAACTAAGTCAAATTAAGCTCTAATCAAGCGCAGAATATCGCATTTTTTGCAGATGAGCCATTAATGCATATAAAGACGCACAGGATTATTGATCGCGGCCTGGAGCTAGCTAAAAATGCTTGATTATAATCAATCGCACATTAAACAAAACTCGCCTTTACGGCTATGGCAAGCTGGACAGAGTTAAGGTAAGCTTGTCTTTACGGCTACGTCACTTATCCTGTTATAGTAAGGTCTTACGTTGTTGTGCTCAGTGGTGTTCCATCCACCCACTTCCAGGTGCCTTCCTCGTCTTTGTCAGTCAGACCGATCCACAGGATGTCGTTTCTGGAAAACACACTCCCAACAAATTCCTGGACACAAAAACAAACCCTCTCAACAAAGTCCTGCACACAAACAAACTCTCTCAACAAAGTCCTGGACACAAACAAACTCTCAACAAAGTCCTGCACAAACTCTCTCAACAAAGTCCTGGACACAAACAAACTCTCTCAACAAAGTCCTGGACACAAACAAAAAGCTTGTGGTTTCTGAAGTACAACCTGTACACAATGTTGCGCCGGTCTCCCTGATTAAAAACGACGCTAAATTTTTGCACCTCGACGTTTACAAAGGCTGCCGACTGAGTGTGCATGGAACCGATCCTAGATGCATATCAATGGACCATTGTGTGACCTGTGTAGTTTAGGTGTTAATTAAGCGACGTGTGTGTGACGTCTTTAAAACCACCAATGCGACACTGACTGTATAGTACGGACTTTCCTGGTTAATATGGATGTCCGATATTACAGGCCGATATTTTGCATAAAAATGTAATTCATTTATCGGTTTAATTAATTAAAATGTCTACCGAATTTATGTTAATGTTTATTTTAATTTGGAAAACCTATAACATTTATGAATGCATCCAGCGGGGCATCACAATAAAAGTAGGCATAATATGTTAATTCCACGACCGCAAATATCGGTATCGGTTGATGTCTGCAACGAAAATTAGTAGTTGGACAATATCGATATCGGATATCGGCAAACCATGCGTATATTCCATTTATGTACACGCACGCACGCACGCACGCACGCACGCACGCACGCACGCACAAACACCATACCTGCTTTTCCTGGCTGTCTATGATGATCAGGTCGGATTGTCTGTCTCTACAGTCCTGTCTGCTGTCCTCCCAGGATTTGTACTCATTCTCAGCAGAGATGTAATAACACACACCGCCATCAAATGTCATTCCATAGGATTCTAACACAACAAAAATAATTATGTTAGCCACAGTTTTCTTTTTTGGATTTTCTCTACTTAATGACTTGATGAACAATCATGACATAACTTAATGCATAAAAACAGAAATGTCTCACTGACCACACAGCCTCCTCTTCAGGTCCGTACTGTTGCTACAGCTGGTCTGCAACTGGTCGAAACTGGTCTGTAACTGGCCATTCTGGGTATTCAAGTTGTCATATCTTCTCTGACACTGGTAATTCTCTGTAGTCAGGTTGCTGTGGCTGGTCTGCAACTGGTCAAAACTAGTCTGCAACTGGTCATTCTCTGTAGCCAGGTTGTTATGACTGGACTGCAACTGGTCGAAACTAGTCTGCAACTGGTCATTCTCTGTTGTCAGGTTGCTGTGGCTGGTCTGCAACTGGTCAACACTAGTCTGCAACTGGTCATTATCTGTAGTCAGGTTGCTGTGGCTGGTCTGCAACTGGTCAAAACTAGTCTGCAACTGGTCTTTCTCAGTAGTCAGGTTGTTATGGCTGGACTCCAACTGGTCAAAACTAGTCTGCAACTGGTCTCTCTCAGTAGTCAGGTTGTTATGGCTGGACTCCAACTGGTCACAACTAGTCTGCAACTGGTCAAAACTAGTCTGCAACTGGTCATTCTCAGTAGTCATGTTGTTATGGCTGGATTCCAACTGGTCAAAACTAGTCTGCAACTGGTCAAAACTAGTCTGCAACTGGTCATTCTCAGTAGTCATGTTGTTATGGCTGGACTCCAACTGGTCACAACTAGTCTGCAACTGGTCAAAACTAGTCTGAAACTGGTCATTCTCAGTAGTCATGTTGTTATGGCTGGATTCCAACTGGTCAAAACTAGTCTGCAACTGGTCTCTCTCTGCAGTAAGGCTGTTGTGACTGCTCCGCAAGTGGTCAAAACTAGTCTGCACCTGGTCAAAACTAGTCTGCAACTGGTCAAACATGTTCTGCAACTGGTCTTTCTCGTTCTTCACGTTGTTATGGTTAGTCTGCTGGTCCTGTAGCTGTTCTTTCTTCAATTTACAACCTGTAAGAACAGAAGGAGAATCAATCATAATAACAAGCAGCTATATAGAGGGTATGCGCGTGACATCATCATACCAGGAAGTTATGCGGGAATGCGTACCGAGTGGCAAAAAACTACTTTCTGGCCTTGACAGCCGATACATCCAAACAGAAAAGTCCTATTTCATTGCATGAAATGACTTTAAACATTACATTCACTTTGTCACCTGATCTGCCATTCACTT
Source organism: Electrona antarctica (assembly GCF_951216825.1). Taxonomy (NCBI): domain Eukaryota; kingdom Metazoa; phylum Chordata; class Actinopteri; order Myctophiformes; family Myctophidae; genus Electrona; species Electrona antarctica. The sequence continues at coordinate 34,830,875 of NC_136801.1, forward strand.
TATGCATGCGCATACCCTCTATTCACACTATGGGACCTATTTTGCGTGTGGTAATGTGTGGGTGTGTCTTATTTAAGTAATGGCAAATGCTACAAATCGAGGTGCCTCAATGTGGCTGCAGAGTGTTGGACACTGCTGGTTAATTAAGCCATTGCTCGGCCAATTCTCAAGAGATTGTCATAATTCACTATAACATGTGAAGTGTCTGGTATGTCATTGGGGTGTATCAACTATGATTTGATTATCCCTCCATCAAATGCTATAGGTTGAAATGTAGCCGAATTATCGGGCGGCGGGCACACGGTAGTGACGGTACGCATGCATGCAGTGGCCAGTCCGTATCAATCCATCCATCTATATCCGCAGGGGTTCTCAACCCGTGGGTCGCGACCCCTCGGGGGGTCGCCAAATTATTTTAGGGGGTCCCCAAATTATTTAAAAAAATATATATATATATATATATATATATATTATTTTTTTTAATTTAATTTTCACTTTTTTTCAAAAATAGCAGTGATGCTTGCGGAACTCGACTTCGTCTCGTTCCTCACCGCATCCCTGTCGTGGCAATAATCACGTTAACCCACACCCTCGAGTGTAATATTGCTTAATTATTTAACAAACTAGACCTGTACGTCTGTTTTGTGGTGGTTCTGGAGAACCTTGGGTCCGACCGACTGTGGGGGTGTGGAACGTGTGTGTCGAATGTGAAGTCGGTGGGTCAAACGGTTCTCGAGTTACGTGCATTACAACCGTACACGCACGCACACACGCACGCACACAGACACGTGGCGCATTTATAGTAGGATATTCCTTAAAAAAAACAAATTTTGAAGCTGGGAAAACCATTCTCACCATGTGATAATCCAGTCAAAAAAATAATCCTGTGGGTGTATGGGATTTTCTTATCACTAAACACGGGTGAAATTCACCCAAACACCTCAGACATCGACAACATTAAGAAAAATACACAAATATACAGTAATTGTCCGGGTGAAAATCAGCCGTGTTTAGTGTTCTATAGGTTTAAATCACGCGTTTTGTACAAGCATCAGCATCTCGACCATCCTTACCCGTGTTTTGGTGGTGCTCGTCGCTCAGCTCCACCGCCGTGCCTTGGTCCTGGTGGTGCTCGAAGTCGAAGCTCAGTTCCACCGCCGCCCCGTGGCTCTCCAGATTGTTGACGGTCAGCTGGAGCTGCGCGTCGGCCGGCATGGCCTCGGCCTCGCTCAGGCAGAAGAGGACGAGTAGCAACGCTCTGCAGTAAGCCTCCATGCTGTCTCTCTCTGGGGCAGGACAGCATTTCTTATATAGTCTCCAACCTTTTTTTTTCTTTTTCCACATTGTTGAACAACGGAATGCGATGATTTGATTGGCTGAGCATGTGATGTACAGTATCTCACAAGTGAGTACACACCCCATCTTTTCATGAGACACTGAAGAAATGACACTTTGATACAATGGGAAGTAGTCAGTGTACAGCTTGGATATTGTGGAATCTCGATGTGTGTGTGTGTCGCCTCGGACGGAGCAGGAGAAAGAACAAAGAAAAACCCGTGATGATGGTCTCATGACATTCGCATTTATTTGTTAAACACGAGAGTCAGGGTCGTAACAGAACATGCATGTGAAAAGTACACGCTGTGGTCTGTCTCTTATTAGCCTCCGGTCCAAATTGAGAATAAGTCGATACAGCCCTGAATGTTGACATTACATGGTATTAAATACTCAAGATTCGCCTCCTCCCAGAAGGTCCCTCCCCTCTCTGGGCATAAACACTTCCTGACTTCTAACCAATGAGGTCTGAGCCTGGCTTCCTGTTAGAGGCGGGCATTTCTAGACAAAAGGCAAGTCTTATGGTAAACATTTGTTCCATTGGTGAAATGAGAATACTTTTAACGGAGCAAGAAATAATACCACAATAATGAATTAAAGGTACAATGAAGATATAAACCTAACGGAAATATATGAACAGAACTATATGAAACTAAACAGAATTATGAAACTAAACAGAAGTATATAAAACTGAACTGACTATATTTAAGAAATGAATGAGCTTGATACATAACACTATATTCCTGAAATACCCTGTGTTAAGAGTACATTTTAGATTAGTTACTGAAGGCACTCATAGTTTAGTAACCAGTCTATATATTCGTTTCCTAGCGTTTATCTTTATTCCATAATAACAGAAGAGTGTTTTAAGACTTTTTAAGAAAGTCAATCCAACTTAGAAATATAGAAAGTTAAAGTCAACATGCATTGACTCAAGCCGAAATAAGATACTGCAGTAAAACTAGCCGTCTGCTTCACACCTTCTGTGGGCTTCAAACAAACTTAGAACAAAGGGATTTGCATCCTGTCCTTGTAAGGTGTTGCTAGCTCAGACGTTAACAATAGCCCCTTTTGGTCATGGTAAATAGGATACTTTACTCATGGTAAATAGGAGTCGTCTAAAATCTCCACTTTACTTCAATGAAACCCCAGTTTGTAGCAGTCTAATTTTATCATTGTATGTCCAGGTAGTTATAATATATGTTTATATGATTCATAATTTACCACAATATCATTTTATTTACCCCTCAATATAACAAAAAAAAACACAGACATTAATTCCAAACTGCTGGCAACAAAAGTGAGTACACCCTTAAGTGAAAATGTTCAAATTGGGCCAAAGTGTTGATATGTTGTGTGGCCACCATTACTTTTTAGTTCACCAGAGCATCACAGGTTGCCACTGGAGTCATCTTCCACTCCTCCATGATGACATCAGGGAGCTGGTGGATGTTAGACACCGTCTCCACACCTTAGCGCAAAACGGTCTTAAGCTGCGCACTTCTTAAGCTGCGCGCAGCTTAAATTCCGAGTTTTTAGACAGCTGGTGGATGGAAATTAAGCTCCACCTCCGCTGAAGACTTGAGCGGAGGAGAGCGTTTCCGGGAATCTGGCCGTCGCGCAAGTCTTCGGCGGAGGTGGAGCTTAATTTCCATCCACCAGCTGTCTAAAAACTCAAGCTTTAAGCTGCGCGCAGCCGAGAACGTGGGCAGCTCTTTCGACCGTGTGGCAGCGGCTAGAGACCTTGCACTCCTCCACCTTCCGTTTGAGGATGATCCAGAGATGCTCAATAGAGCGTCGCAGTCCCACCCCCTACCATGGACCAGGAAATGAATCCCAATGCATTTTTCCCATAGACATTTCAAAAAGTATTTATTTAAAGACGGTTACGCCGCGGACAAAGCCAACTCGAGTCGTGACAACTCATGACAACACAAACAATATTTTGGACCAAACAAATAATTACAAAAAAGAAAAACAACAAGAAAAGTGTTGTAACCTGCCGTTTTTTTCTTCCTTCTAATTATTTGTTCGGCCCAAAAAATTGTGTTTGTTGTCATGATTTGTCACGACTCGAGTTGGCTTTGTCCGCGGAGTAAACGTCTTTAAATAAATACTTTCTGAAATGTCTATGAGGAAAATGAACGGAGAATCATTTCCTGGTCCATGGTAGGGGGCGGGACTGCGACGCTCTATAGGGTTTAGGTCTGGAGACATGCTTGGCCAGTACTTCACCTTTACCCCCAGCTTCTTTAGCAAGGCATTGGTCATCTTGGAGGTCTGTTTGGGTTCATTATCATGTTGGAATACTGCCCTGCGGACCAGTGTCCAAAGGGAGGGGATCATGCTCTGCTTCAGTATGTCATAGTACATGTTGGCATTCATGGCAATGAATTGAGAATATATGAAAGTTTCACTTTTTGAATTATTTTACGGGAGAAAATGAACTTTTACACAATATTCTAATTCATTGAGATGTAGCTGTATATATAGCTTTTATCCAAAGTGCTTTACATAGATTGTGCATTACATTCACCCATTCACACACTCATTCACACACCAATAGTGGTGGAAACCATGCAAGGCACCAACCTGCACATCGGGAGCAGTTAGGGGTTCAGGTGTTGCGAGCATGAGGTACCTGGAAAAAAAGAGACCGAGGTTGACGTGTCTTATGATAAGGAGGTTTTGGGGAACATGACCAAGCAAGAGCTAATGGAGGTAGCCGCCGATAATGGCATCTCAGTGAAGGCGGCAGACCTTAAGCCAGCCATGCTGGCTATAATTAGGAAGAACCTGTGCGAACGTGGCAAGTTAACTATGACAACTCGGGGTGCACAAGTGAGTACGTCTGGTAGGTCAGGTGAGGAACCGGAAGCAGCAGCGGAAGGGCCCCTCCCCGGACCCTCCAGACACCCTGGGGAGTCTGGAGTCTTGTGACATGCAGTGTCACAATTGTTTGATGCAGAGATTCCTTGATCAGTGGTGAGACAGACAGACAGACAGACAGACAGACAGACAGACAGACAGACAGACAGACAGACAGACAGACAGACAGACAGACAGACAGTTCATGGGGTGGTGCCAAATTTGCATCAATTTGCAATTTGCGTCACACCTTCCTTGATCACTCATCATGTAGGACTACATATTTGTTTTGACACTCAGGTTGTTATTCAACACATAAGCTTCACTAACTATTGAAGCCACCTTGTTGCCAAACAAACACATATCAGGTAGAACTAGATCTCCTGTCTTGAACTGACACTGTCCTTTGAAAATAATAATTATTATAGTATGGCATGTATATGCATACACCCAAGAGGAGAACAACCTAGCTCTATCCTACGGGGACAGGGGCAGCAGTGGGCGATCGGTTTGCGGAGCGGTCTTGATACCGGAAGGTCGCCAGTTCGTATCCCCGGACCGGCACGTTAAAATTACCACCGCTGAAGTGCCCTTGAGCAAGGTATTGAACCACTACCATGAAATGTTCTATGAGCAGGGCCTGGCTGTAAACTAGTATCTGATGCTTAGTCCAGTTACCCTGGGTAAATATAGTAACTTTGCTTTGCTTTGCTTTGCTTACCTACCCCATTTTGGTAGGGTCCAGCACCGTGTCCAATGAAACCGTGGGGACATGCATAGCCTACTCCTTTTTTAATATACACACTCACTCACCTTTGCAACTAAAAGTGTGTGCGCAACAGTTTCAGGAAAAATTGTCACATTTTTCCGTTTGTCAAGTAGCCCATTGTCGCAGAGCAATGTCTGTCTATGGAGCTCCAACAAAAGTCCTAGCATGACCTTTCTATGGTCATGCTAGGACCACATTTATTATGCCCTCAGAGACCCTCACAGTCTCCGAGTCAGACCGCACCAGTTGGGCTGGGACCTTGAACTCTATAGTAATACCTGGCTTGAACCCTAATGGCCCCTACACACTGTAGGAGTTTTAAAGTTGTCGGCGAGTCATCAGATCGTTATGTATTTCACACTACAGGAGTCTTTTTTTTTTTAAATCGACTGTCATTATATCGTTGTGGCTTTACACTAAACGATTGGTCGCTGATTAGGCATCACGCACTGCAAGAGTTCACCAAGATGCGATCCAGACCCGGTACATAATAGGCTACATCATTTGTTTTTTATTCCAATTCATTTTGACATCTCACGCACGTGCATAGGATATCGTGATACAAGCGCGAGACCGACACAGACGCCTCTCTCTCTGATCCGTGCATGCCACACACACAGGAATAGCCAGGCTACACGGCGAAATGTTTGTGACAGGCAGCGTGTAGGCTACGGGGCTGCAGCGAGACATGACGTTAAATCTTGATTTTCATGAAATAACTCTCCGTCTCTCTCCGCACGCACACACACATACACACACGCACACACACACACAGAGAGAGAGAGAGGGCACAAGGTCCAAAAGTTTGCCGCTGGGGCAAGCTTTTCCGGGAATCTGGCCGACAGGGCAATCTGCCGCGTGGGTGGAGCTTCATTTCCATCCACCAGCTGTCTAAAAAAACGGAAATGACGCAAGACACAGCTTCTTCTGTCCGTGCATGGAATCTAAAGTGTGCTCAGACCCAGACAGTGTCAGTGAGCACAGCTGTCCTGTGCTCTCATTGGCTGTAATACAGGACTTCTCTGGACGCGATCGCCACCCATTTCATATTGTACGATGTCCAGTCGACGACAGAGCCAAATATCAACCCTGCTTGATATTCAGAACCGGTCGGGAAGGCGTGGGCGAGCGCTTTTATCGGCGCTATATCTTCTCGCAGAGCCTTTCACACACAGCGAGCAAAACCTCGGCGATCAAAGCCCGATCTTGCGTCACATCGGGAGTTTTGTCGGCGAGCGCCAAAAATGGTCCCCGACAGCATAATCGGAGCAAATATCATGCAGTGTGTACGATAAGTTGGGCTGGGACCTTGAACTCTAGTAAGTTGGGCTGGGACCTTGAACTCTAGTAAGTGGGGCCAAGATCTTGAACCCTAGTAAGTTGGGCTGGGACCTTGAACTCTAGTAAGTTGGGCTGGGACCTTGAACTCTAGTAAATGAGGCCAATTAAGACCTTGAACTCTAGTAAATTGGGCTGGGACCTTGAACTCGTGTAAATTAGTGTGTTTTGGTTCACACCTGAGGCGAGCTTCAAAGGGTTAGAACAATGGAATTGGCTGAGAACCTCTAGTGAAGGAAGATTCTCAGACCAAGCTCTTGCTAGACAATGTGTCTCCACACAAAATATCCTAGTAGTCGAATAAACACAGTGACATAATTACATAGCCTAATTATGAATATTATGGATTATGGACACCACACTCATCATAAATACAACCGTACATCATCAGAATGTGTTGCATTCTATGTTATGGAAGTGTAATTTGATCAGAATGTGTTGCATTCTATGTTATGGAAGTGTAATTTGATCAGAATGTGTTGCATTCTATGTTATGTAATTTGTGTAATTTGATTATACATTTAATACTAGTAATAAGATAAGTATCATTAGTATCACTGTATATCCATGGGAAACTTTATTATTTATTAAAAAAGGCCAAATCGACATTAAAAAAGGCATTTTTTTTAAATAAATGTTAATAAATGCTTTATAACAGGTCGTTATTGTAAAGTGCTACCTTAAAATCTTATTCAGCTGTGAGCGGATAGATAGATAGCTAACTGTTAATACATACTTCATGTGCCTCTGTGCTTGAATGTTTATCCAAAAAAGTCCAGAATGTATAGACTGTAAACAACGCATGCACATATAAACTTAATCAGTCAAGGTCATACACCTGAGTCTGACATGTTGTTTTTTTATTTAGTGCCATTAATGTTGATATTACAGGCCTAATATGACTATCAAGTAAATAAAAACACATGCACTTCATCTCAAAACGGTTGCCTATACGCCTGTCCTATAGTCTAGGGCAGGCCTATGCATGCCTTTGTAGGCCTAATGGTTGGAAAGCTTCCTCCAAACTTGAATAAAAAGCACACCAACTTTATAGGAAAACAAACCTCTGCTGTTCTGCTGATTTGTCAAATCACAATGACATCCTGTTTTGCCATTTTATTTGCAAGCACATATACACAGTCAGTCACCTATTGCATTGAAACATTTCTGGTTTCACACATTTTTGTAAAACACAAGAGAGTAATCAAACGTGGGTGACACATCTTTGGTATAAGCCTAGCAGTTGAGACAAATAACAGTCTAAGAAGTCGATAATTTATTCTGACACCTCCCCGAAAAGGCATAGCTGTCCTGACCCCTAATCCATCATTTATTTATATATTATGGATAATTAGTGTGGGCTTAGACTAGTGTTATTCAGCTCAAGTAACTGCATGTCATCTGTCATGCCTGGCTATATGCCTACAGTCTTTGTAAACATTAGGCCTACATCCTGATCTGATGCTGCAGCTGAACACAAGGTAGGCCTAGGCCTACACAGTGCGGCACTGCGCCTGATGTTCTGTCGCCGCGGTACAGGAATATTGGCTATACGGCTATTTGCGCACGCCTTGATTGACAGGTCAATGATAACTCGTCGTCCGATCCTTTCCACTTTTATTTTACAGATGTTTACAGATAAATAGCTTTAACAGATACATTGTTTTAAACACCGTCACCAGTCCTGGCAGTCCATTACATTACACAGACCGGTCAGAGTTCACGCCAATGCGGCAAAGCCGACATCACACACACCTGCACGCACGCACGCACGCACGCACGCACGCACGCACGCACGCAAACAATTTTTCTTGTTCTCTATAATGCAATGCAATCTTATCTTTTTAGCATAGGCTTCAAAGAAGTGCCATCATGACTTTACAAATGTTTAACAAGAGGAAGTATAGGCCAATAGCCTATACGATTATTATTGATGCTAAAAGTTTTAGTTAAAGCATTAACTATTAGCATTAGTTAAAAATAGCATTTAATTGAACTGCAGTGACATGATTGACGTCTGTCTGTCTGTCTGTATGTCTGTCTGTCTGTCTGTCTGCCTGCCTGCCTGTCTGCCTGTCTGTCTGTCTGTCTGTCTGTCTGTTGGTGGGATAAAGTAGACATTTTAAGCAGTTACCATTACTTATAAGAGTGTGCACCCCTGTGCTTAGCAAGGTCACAGAGAGACAGAAATATTTCTATATAGTGTCTGAAAAAGTAGAGACACGTCAGAGTTCTCCAGGTCAGACGACCTCTCTGGCCTGCTTCAAGGGGCGCCCCGACCAACGGACTGATATGATCCAATCTAATTCTCCAGGTCAGACGACCCCTCTGGCCTGCTTCAAGGGGCGCCCCGACCAACGGACTGATATGATCCAATCTAATTTGTGATGTGTGAATAAAGTATCCCGGGCAATCATTAAAATATGCCAGTTCTTATAATTCCATGACTTATGTTTACAGCCTGTTTATTGGACTATCAGATAATTCTCGCACGATAACGAAGCATCACTATCTATCTATCTATCCGCTCACAGCTGAATAAGATTTTAAGGTAGCACTTTACAATAACGACCTGTTATAAAGCATTTATAAACATTTATTTAAAAAAAATGCCTTTTTTAATGTCGATTTGGCCTTTTTTAACATTGATTTAGAGGAATACAGACATCCCACCCTAGAAAATAAAATCACACCCATGTGAAGTGAGTGGGGGGAGGGGGGGGGGGGGGGGGGGGGGTTCAGACCCACAGGATCGAGCCCAGGGTGTTACCATGCATGTTAGGGGCCCCGGGGTCCCCGGAACATCCAGACCCCCAGGAACATGCCCGGGGGAACGGGGCCGGTTCCGGTGTGCCACCCAGAGTCAGAAACGGTTGAGAAATGACAGAGCTACCGTGTCGGGGTCCCACTTCTGTACTGTACTGGCACACCCAAAATCATCATAAATACATGCAGTTAATATGTGCGTGTGTGTTTGTGTGTGTGTTAGGTTGCGCACAGGTGGTGAAAAACAACCATGATGTTTTCGTGCTCAGACCCAGCCAGCCAGCCAGCCATGCCAGCCACACACATAGCTCCATAAGGGAGTGGTTGGACCACTCAAAAAATCATACATATTTGTGGATATTTTTTCCTTTTTTTTTGCTTAATTATAAACTGCAAAAGAAAATGATATCTGCATATGATGCTAAATAATAACCCACATTTTGTCCATGTGTGCCCAGCATGTCTCCTATTAAATATCCATATCGGTTTATATAAAAGTCAGACTTTTAAAAACGTTTTCTGATCTGATGCAGGACAATGTCACTGTGTTGGCACATTCATTCACCCCATAACCTCAGTGGAAATTGGGGAATATGTTGTGAAAAAAAAATTCTAAATTTGGGAAAATGCCTTATTTTTTACATTTTCTTATTTCATGATTTCCCCATGCCCACACACCTGTGGGCACTCTCTCTCTCTCTCTCTCTCTCTCTCTCTGCCTCCCCAGAGAGAGAGAGTCCCCCTATCTCTCTCTGCCTCTCTCTCTCTCTCTCTCTCTCTCTCTCTCTCTCTCTGCCTCCCCAGAGAGAGAGAGAGTCCCCCTATCTCTCTCTCTCCCTCCCTCCCTCTCTCTCTCTCTCTCTCTCTCTCTCTCTCTCTCTCTCTCTCTCTCTGAACAGAACTAACGACGAGTCGCGATGCGGCCCCTCTCCTCACACACACACACACACACACACACACACACACACACACACACACACACACACACACACACACACACACACACACACATGAGGACTTATGTGCGCACTGGCACCGTTCCTCATCTCGCGCAAGAGACGCCAGAGAGATAGTCACTTAGGCTACTCACTTGTTGTGGAGGCTATTGTTTTCCATAAACATTTCCATGCGTCACAGTCAGGGACCTGCTGACGATTTGGTGGTTCACTATAGTTACCCTACTGCAGTCTGCTGCCTGCATATAACAGCGCTGCATTATCTCATGCAGATCGGCTACTTTGCCGTTGGGGAGGACGCACATATGCGCGCGCGCTATTACGCGGCGGAGCCGCGGAGAACATTGAGAGCCGACTTGGCTTTTTTGGCACATTATATGCCCCCCCTCGCCGTGCGTATTGTGCGTGCGTGAGAAATGGGAGGTGTGGCGTGGCCACATTGCGTGACTGTCACTCTCAAAGTGTGAGAATTGGCAGCATTGCCGTTTACAAATGTTGAACACTATACGATTATTATTGATGCTAAAAGTTTTAGTTAAAAATAGCATTTAATTGAACTGCAGTGACATGATTGACATCTATCTATCTATCTATCTATCTATCTATCTATCCGCTCACAGCTGAATAAGATTTGAACAGGTGCAATCAAAAGTGTGCAAGGAAGCACATTTGGCTATCTATTATTATCATCATATAGGTTCATTACATATTCATATAGGCTATGAGGTTGTAGATCGGCTATCTGCACCCACACAGTGCGTAGCCATAACGCATCATTGAATAATGCGTTATTTTATCGATTAATTTAATTCTAAATTAATTATCTATTATCTTAGTGCTGAATCCGATTGCAATGTATGCAATGGCTATCATTGCATCACACCCACACACCCAGCACTATATAAAGATATCGCTTAGAAATGTATTGTAAATAAATAAATTAAAACAATAAATGAATGTATTGTCTCCTCCGGTGACAATACACAGGACTGAAAAAAGATAGGCGATATGGAAACAAGGATAAGAACAGATATGATCAGGCACAAAGCATTATTGTCTTGATGTTGTATTGTGTTTTTGTTTCTGTATAATAAAGTAGGCCTAGGCTATTAAAAAAAGGGCGATCATCATAATCAATAATCATAAATGGGGTGCACCGGGAGATCCACGGCCGCGTCCGACGGACCCGTCCTGTTCCGACGGTCCGTCCCGCACGCAAGATTGCTGTAGGCTACTGTACAGTACAGTACTGTGCTAATCTGTTAGCCCTACAGTCGGCTAGCTAAAAACATATTGGAAGCTTCCGGATCGGTTCCGGGTGTGTTAGAACTACAAGCGGAAAGAGGACTTAATTTTCCATTCATGTAGACGAAAGACAGATATTGGAAATTGAAAAAGGGCATTTTTGGATTTTCGATTTTCGATTTCAGAATACTTGTTATCTTGGCAAGAAGTTGTGTTTAACAAAAAAGAAAAACGCGATTTGAGTCAATTTTCGTTTTCCATCCTTGTAGTTAAAAAGCTGATATTGAAAAACAAGACAATTTTCGATTTTCAATTTTGGGACACCAGAATTATAGTGTTGTGCACCACAAGATGCTCAACAGACCGCTCAGGCTTACAATACTCACAATATTAACATACACCAAGATGGCTACAGATATTGATTGTCCAGCAGTGTTGATTTTGACACAAATCTTTGTCTTTTGAGGTCATTTAGTTTTAGTCACATTTTAGTCATCTGAAAAGTTGTAGATTTAGGGCCTTATCTTGCCTGCCCTTATCCCTCAACTTTTTCGCTATTTTTTACTATTTTGAAAAAAACATTTTAAAATAGTTCAACTAGCCGATCTACATCTACACACTGTGAGCTTGTAGATCAGCTATTTGAACTATTCTAGGGATAAGGCTAAAGGGGTGGCGCAAGATAGCCCTTAGTCTAATTTTAGTGTACTAAATGTCATAAGATGCAAGTCAACTAAATCTACAGTTGATTTTGCCAACAAAACATATGTTGGCAGGCCTTGATAGCGCCGTAATGCAAGATTGTACGCTGCATGCTGAAAATAGCAGATCTACAAGCTCACAACGTGTAACGCTGCAACTCGTTGTGAACTAGCTCGTAGATCCACTATTTTAATACAACATAATCTGTCAGTAAGTTTGACATGCAGTATGGATTTAGAAAGAACAACTTATTCAAGTATTTCACACATCTAAAGTCACACTGTTATACAATGGTACTAATACAAAGCACACAAATTGATCAAACATGTCAAATTCCCACTATAGGAATTCACATCCAGGTGAAGATAATAGACATTTTACCTTCTTCTGCACAGGAGAAAAGACGCTGCTTCTTCACAAAACACCTGTGTGGAGTGTGGAGTGTCTGAGCTCATCTGAGGTCGTTGTCAGTTTGTCACGCCCTCAAAAGAAGAAAGAATGAACCTATGCATGATGGGACAATATAACTGACAGTCATAAAAGATAATTATGTATGATGAGTGTTTAATGCAGGGCATGGCGTGATTAATAGGAATGCAGTGTCACAATAGTTTGACGCAGCCTCCCCCTGGCCAGCCGGGGCGCCTGATGGAGTTTTCGTCAGTGGAAAAAGGTAGTCGACGAACATTTTTCGTCTTAGTTTTAGTCGTCATAGCTTCGTTTTCATTTAGTTTCCATTTCGTTTTCGTCAGTGGAAAAAGGTAGTAGACGAACATTTTTCGTCTTAGTTTTAGTCGACAAAAACAACACTTCCTACTTTTGGTGCTTTTAACCCATTCTGGACGGGAACGACTTTTGGTGTTTTGAGCATTATGTTATAACTTTAGCTATTGAAAAATAGCAGAGCTACAAGCTCATATAGCACTCTGCTATTTTTTGAAAAATCATGAAAATTTGGCGCAGATCTTTGAATATATATTCCTTCAGAGCAAACGTTTTTAACTCAAATCTTTGCTTCTGGAGGCGTTCCTGGAACAACATATTTTTAGATGGGGGTCGGCGGCCAATTTCATATATTGTTGGGGGTCGTTGACATTAAATAGTTTGAGATCCACTGATACAGAAACAGGGTTTTTCAGAAAACTGTCAGGATTTAGAAGACATTTGTAGAATCTGTTCTCAGGTTTAAGTACATTTTGATAGCAATACTTTTGTACTTTTATTCAAGTCAATTATATTTCTACAGTGCAGTAGTGATACTTGTGTTTATAATACAATACATAAACTATTTAAATATGGATGTCTCAACAAGCACAGTGAGACCACATGAATCAGATTCATTTTCATAATGTCTTTATTTATTTCTTTATAATATATATATATTTTTTTATAATTTTTTTTTACCTGCTCTGGTTGTCTTGCTTAATATGAATAAACATGATGTCAGTTCTTGGCTCTGTCTGCCCATTGAACAGGTGGAAGGAGGAGGAGGTCGGGTGGTGACAATAACAATTAAAGGATTATGCTTTTAATTATCGTGTGTGTGTGTGTGTGTGTGTGTGTGTGTGTGTGTGTGTGTGTGTGTGTGTGTGTGTGTGTGTGTGTGTGTGTGTGTGTGTGTGTGTGTGTGTGTGTGTGTGTGTGTGTGTGTGTGTGTGTGTGCGTGCGTGCGTGCGTGCGTGCGTGCGTGCGTGCGTGCGTGCGTGCGTGCGTGCTGTAACTGCATGGCTGTTAGGCATGTCTGTCACTCTGGTTACCTATACGTAACGAAGGTTACGTATAGGTAACCACGGTTATGTGAGCGATTGAATCACTCCAATATATGATAGTTCCTCCCCTAGGTGGAGCCATCCGATGACTTGGACTTAACGATGATTTCCATGCTATTACACGGGAAAGTGACGTGCGAGTGAGGCACCGCCTCCGAGGACACTTTGCCCCGCACGTCACTTCCCCTTCCTCGTGCCTTCTCCGAGGCGCGATAGATCTCCGCGACTAGATTGGAGTGATCAAATCGCTCACATAACCGTGGTTACCTACGTAACCTTAGTTATGAAGCTATATTGGATCACTCCAATATATGGTGGTACACTACCAGATCAGTCCATCAGTCAGAATCATCTATCAATGAGAACAAGAGCCAAGCCCTCCACGTGGAAGCGGCCAGCCCCAGCTCAGTCACAGAGAGGAGCCCACTGTCTCCGAAGGAGCAGAGGCAACCCCCAAAACAGCTTGTTCCAACCGATTCTCAGGGACCACATTGTCGCGGTAGAACCTGGTGAAGGCACTAGGCGACATCCAGCTGGCTGAGGCACAGATGTCTGAAAGGGGCACCCCTTTAAGCTGCGCCCAAGAAGTAGCCATGCCCCGAACCGAGTGTGCCACCACCACAGGCGGCAGAGCCTGCCTGGCCAAGCGGTAAGCACAAGCAATGGTATCAACACGCGAAAGCCTTTGGCCCAAGACTCTATCACCGTAGCATACGAAGAGCTGATCAGTCAGCCTGATCCCAACGTAAGCGTCCAAAGCCCTTACCAGGCAGAGGACGTTAGGAGCATCACCCGAGCCCTCCACATTCATGGAAGGGACGTATAGGCTGACAGGTGAAGAGGCTGATTCACATGTCCCACGGACAGAACCTTCGGCAGAAAGGAGGAATTGGGTCGCAAAGTCACACTGGCCTTACCAGGACCCATCTGAAGACACTCTGCTCTCACTGAGAGCGCATGGAGCTCACCAACCGCAGAGGTGACTGCCAAGAGAAACGCAATTTTCCATGAAAGGTGCTGAAGAGAGGCAGTATCCAGGGGCTCAAAGGGAGGCTTCCCGAGTGCTGAGAGCACCAAGCCAAGGTCCCAAGTGAGGACCTGAAGAGCCTTCGCTGGGTGGAGGTGCCTCACTCCCTTCATAAAGATCGACAGCAACGGGTCCTTGCAGCTGTCCATCAGGGCCATCAGAATTGCATGCAGAGATAGCGGCAACATACACCTTTAGTGTGTTAGCCGCCTTGACCTCATCCAGCAGTGACTGCTCGCTCGCATGTCACTTTCCCGTGTAATAGCACGGGAATCATCGGTAAGTCCGCTCGATGGCTCCACCTAGCGGAGGAACTATCATATATTGGAGTGATCCAATATAGCGCTACATAACCCGAAAGAGACCCCAAAATACGTGCGCGCGCGTGACGGCCCAGCTAGCCGTGGCCAGGCCCATCTTGGACTGCATTTCTGGCTGCGCCACTGGTGCATGCGCGTGTGAGTGCGTGCTTGCTTGCGTGCTATATATCTTTTTTTCAGGAAAAATAAAAAACTGATCCCAAAAAATGATATTTCACCGAAATCGTTTATAACAATTTATTTAACTTAGAATAGTCAGTTATGTAACACAAGAAGATTAAATAGAAATATTGCGACTGTAGGTCGCAGATAGCTCTGGTCCATAGCCTTCTACTGCTTCAGTATAAGGCTATGGGTCTTTCAGTTTTAAAGCTCACATCGAAATCAGACCAGCCTCTCATCTTTTGTGGAAATCTCACAAACGTTTGACCTACTCACCAATACAAAGACGGGTTGTGTCAATAGAAAGCCTACTTTCCTTAGTGGACGCACTCTGAGCCCCCCACCACACGTATAAACTGTACTTTTTGGCCAGAAAGGGATTTTTTTTCACCGGAGGAAAAAAATTCTCTATGAGTCAGTTCTCTGGGCAATATCGGTAGAGGGCGCAGCGGAGTAACTAAAAGTAATTGTTTTCCGGTGGAAACAAAATCCCCTTTTGGCCAAAAAGTACAGTTTATACGTGTGGTGGGGGGCTCAGAGTGCGTCCACTAAGGAAAGTAGGCTTTCTAATGACACAACTCGCCTTTGTTTTGGTGAGTAGCAAAAACGTTCTTTTTATTTACGCTAAAGAGGAGAGGCTGGTCTGCATTCATGCGAGCGGCGGAAGTTGAGAGTAACATAGCTCTAAATGAAACACATTTAGATCAGAGCTAGGTCGCAGATTACTATGGAAACATGCAAAACATGTCAGTCAATCCGTCACGCCACCATATACAGTATGGCCGTCAGTCCGTCACGCCTCGTAACATGCTCCATATATGGCTGTCTCCATATGAAGATCATGACACTGACCTCATCAAACCCTGGATAGCCATACATGGACAAGACAGGATCATCACCAGTGTAGAAGATCTGATCTGCGATCAGTTTGTCATGACGCAACCGTCATTGTGAAAGAAGTAGAGGGTATTTTCAGTTCCGTTTATTTGCATACATCGTCGACATTACATACAAGACATGCAAGGCCTGTCCGAACCACACTGACTTCTAATATAAAATTAAAGTTGAATAGTTCAAACAATATAAACATAATATGCTGTATGTGACTGATTATCTTACATACATTATTTATCTATAAAATATACCCCGCTCGAGTATATATTTTACATAAAATGCATGGCCCAAGAATGATGATTATTACAGAATAATATATGGCATTTGTCTGATGACATGAAGAACATGATTTTGGCACAGTATCCCGCGAGGCAGACCAAAGTTAAAACACATAGAATAGCATAGACGTCACAAAATACAATTTCACATTACTGCCAACTTCACCTGAGTCAAATATTTAAAGCCATATCGTCAAATATATCCGTTCTACAATAAACAGGTTGTCTTGTGGATTATAATAAGGGTGAGCATTGCGTCAGAATAGAGGATAGCCCCTTGAGATGCAGCATCTCATTTTAGAGGGGGTCCTATATGCACCGATACAACAATACATGCAGTACTGTGCAAATCCACAATACACAGTACACACTATGCAATACAATTATGGCACAATTAATGTTGTATCCCTTACATCCTGTTAGTGTCATTGAGGCAAATAACTGGTAAGTGTGTATAATTTGACATAATTGTGTGTGGATCAAATGTCTGATCACTGGTAAAGCATCATTCTCATCTCGTGTCTGTCCCGTGACCCGTTTAGTTTGGGTGTGGAAACGGCACCTTTTGGCCACCAATCCACCTGCAACAATTAAAAGCACATTATACAACAGGTCGTTTCGAGGAAGCAATATGATTGGTTGAAACAGCCTTCTAGCCGTGGTTCAAACGAGCACCACTCCACACCTAATCAAAACAAAGCATTCAGCGGCTCTGTTCTCCCAGAGAGCAGCAAACTGGCTAGCTAGTTTCTTGCGACATTTGTGGTCGTAGTGACTACATCTGCCATTAAAAGAATATGTTTTTTCAGCGACTTTTTTTAGTTTTAACATTACACAGGTCATTCGCACGTATAAATCGCGTCGCTAATTCGCCAGTGTGTAATGACCTTTACTGTTGTATAATTGTAACATTACACGAGAGGGGGTGGTTTAACGTCATTGATGCACTTCTGCGTTGCTTTCGGAACTCGCCTTGCAGGCTCGTTCCTGCAGTATCGCAGGCGTGCGTTAATGACGTTAAACCACCCCCTCTTGTGTAATATTGCTTAAATCTTTGCTACATCAGGTACAACGGGTCAAGCAGGCTGACAGACCTATTGACCAACGTCTTCTCATCGTCCACAAGGCTGTACCCAAACAGTTCCATGGTCGGCCCGCACACCATCTGAACGACCTGGGCCAGCTCGTACGGCAGGCTAAACCTCCACTTGTCCGCCTGCTCCAAGGAGTTCCTCTTGGTGGAGTAAGGATCGATGTTCGCCGGCGTAGTCTGCGTGTTTCTCCGAATCCACTCCCTGGCGTGCGAACTGAACGGTATCCCCGCGAAGCTGTACATCTCCTCGGCCTTTTGCATGGGGTAGCGGGTGACGTCCTCGTAGCGCAGCAGCATGTAGCGTCGCCGCAGCCAGCGAGGCCGGCTCAGACCCACGATGGCCGACATGCGGACGCTGTCGCATTCCTCCTTCAGCCACTTCACATGCTCGCCGTCCTCGGGCACCTTGCCCTGCCGCGCCCACGTCCTCCACTTCTGGGAGATGTCGGGGAAGGTCGCCATGCGGGACGCCAGGATGGCCCGGGGGTCTCGCACCAGCTGGATGACCCTCAGGTCCAGACGAGGGTCTTCCACCAAGGGACGCAGGATGTCTAGCTGGCGCAGGCGGACGGTCTTGATGGCGCGGTGCTCTTTAGTGAGGCAGGATTGGGACGCCAGGGCCAGGTTGAGAGGCCCACAGCTTTGCGTATTACACTGGTTCCTGGGTGAAGAGAGGGACATATCTATATCTAGCTGTAAGTCCTTAGTGTGGAGTCAAAACAAGACTCTCTGAATAACTGTAGTCGCGGGTTTCCAGAAGGTTGCATACTCGGGTTCGGGTTAATTTTCCTGCAGTTTGATTGGCAGCCAATTAACCGGAAACAAATACGAGGCCGGGGGTGTCATATTTGTTTCCATTGCTGCCAATAAGCCAATCAAACTAAGCTATGGGAAAGTTAACTGGATCAGTTAACCATACAATGGTACTTTCTGGATACCCCGCACAGAGCCTACTGTAAAACACTGTGGCTTCCCTCTGCAATTGCAACGGCTTTCAGACTGCTGAATGAATTAGCCTGGCTGTTGAATCCCCCTATGCATAATAGCCTAAATCTTATCTTACAAACAGAATTACGTTCCCATATATCCTTTTACATCATTCATACAGTGATATGCAGTTTATGCACAGCCTATACAGTATAGACTGAACAATGCCTATACAGTACATCAGCAATAATGTGCTAATATGCTAATGTGAGTTTTGTGGTGACATTCAAAAGCCTATACAGATTGAAGTAAGTAGCCTTGCTTAGCCATGAGGCCCATAGGGCAGGAGCCTGTCTCCTGTTTCTGTAGCCATGAGGCCCATAGGGCAGGAGCCTGTCTCCTGTTTCTGTAGCCATGAGGCCCATAGGGCAGGAGCCTATCTCCTGTTTATGTAGCCATGAGGCCCATAGGGCAGGAACCTATCTCCTGTTTCTGTAGCCATGAGGCCCATAGGGCAGGAGCCTATCTCCTGTTTCGGTAGCCATGAGGCCCATAGGGCAGTAGCCTATCTCCTGTTTCTGTAGCCATGAGGCCCATAGGGCAGGAGCCTATCTCCTGTTTCTGTAGCCATGAGGCCCATAGGGCAGGAGCCTGTCTCCTGTTTCTGTAGCCATGAGGCCCATAGGGCAGGAGCCTATCTCCTGTTTCTGTAGCCATGAGGCCCATAGGGCAGGAGCCTATCTCCTGTTTCTGTAGCCATGAGGCCCATAGGGCAGTAGCCTATCTCCTGTTTCTGTAGCCATGAGGCCCATAGGGCAGGAGCCTATCTCCTGTTTCTGTAGCCATGAGTCCCAAAGGGCAGGAGCCTATCTCCTGTTTCTGTAGCCATGAGGCCCACAGGGCAGGAGCCTATCTCCTGTTTCTGTAGCCATGAGGCCCACAGGGCAGGAGCCTATCTCCTGTTTCTGTAGCCATGAGGCCCATAGGGCAGGAGCCTGTCTCCTGTTTCTGTAGCCATGGGGCCCATAGGGCAAGAGCCTGTCTCCTGTTTCTGTAGCCATGAGGCCCATAGGGCAGGAGCATATCTCCTGTTTCTGTAACCATGAGGCCCATAGGGCAGGAGCCTGTCTCCGGTTTCTGTAGCCATGAGGCCCATAGGGCAGGAGCCTGTCTCCTGTTTCTGTAGTCATGAGGCCCATAGGGCAGGAGCCTGTCTCCTGTTTCTGTAGTCATGAGGCCCACAGGGCAGGAGCCTATCTCCTGTTTCTGTAGCCATGAGGCCCATAGGGCAGGAGCCTATCTCCTGTTTCTGTAGCGTGAGGCAGCTGGATGTACAAGTACACCCCCTGGACATGACACTTACCCCCCAATCCAACCCTTGATGCTGAGTGTCAAGCAGGGAGACACTGGGTCCCATTTTTTAGAGTCTTTGGTATGACCCGGCCGGGGATCGAACCCCGACCTCCCAGTCTCAGGGCGGACACTCTAACCACAAGGCCACTGAGCTGGTACAGATTGAGCATAGAGTATAACCACACCCCGCTTCTGTAGCCAACACGGAAAAAACTGCTGTCAAAATCAACACTAACAGACCAAACCTGTTCTACACAGCTGGCCCGTATAGGCCAGTCAATCTAAGGTTTGACCCAAAATAAAATTGCAATAGTAATCGCTCAAGAACATATTATAAATTAAAAATTGTGGATCATGGTAAATTCAGGGGTTGAAAGTTGGGGTACCATTAATTCTTTCACCGCCATTGCTGTAGATGTAGGTCAATTGAAGCCTATTTTTTGATACTACGCTTACCGCCATTGCTGTTGATTAATGGCAATTGCGCTTTTATAGTGCATTCGATCGTTCGAGCCATAATGCTACTTACGTTAGCATCTGGTAGCTAGCTGTTGTTGTCACAAGACTCCGGAGCCCATTTTAGATCATCGGCACCATAAGAATCCATTCTATCCGTTTCTTTCAATCGCCTGTATCTCCTATTCCTTGTCATCTGGCATTTTTGGCATTTTTGGTCAAAACAGCGTTTCTTTGATGGCACAGAGCCGGCGATGTGGAGCTCTCCAGTGCCCCGGCATAGACCCATATTGTAAACAACAGTTGAACGGGACCTGTTCAACTTACTAGGATAATACTACTTCCGGTAGTAAACGTGGCTTTTCAAAATAAGAGCTCGACTGGGAAAAATGCTGGCGTGAATTAGATCCTAATTTTTCAATAAATGCTAGCGGGCTAAGTGTTAACAATCCGAACACCCAGGACGAAGTTCTTTGTCCTTTCTATTAGTAACGCCCGTCGCCCAGGACGAAGTATTGTCCAAAAGACGAAGTTTATTGATACGAGAACAGATCGCATGGCTGTATAGCCCAGGCGCGCCTCCTGGGCTCTCCTCGGTGACGCGCAAGAGTGAGACGTCATCGAAAAACTCCCTCCTCTGTTTAGCTGATGAAAACGAAAATCTTAAAACGTTCATAACTCGCAATCTAAATCATCCCGTCTTTTTCTGAAAAAATATCCTGTGTTAGACGGCGCTCCGCAGTCCAGTCGCTAGTCTCGATAGATTTATTCTTGTCTCCCGTTGTTGTCGATCGATTCTAGAGTGGTGTGGCTATTGTTAGCTGCTACACAACATCATGAACTTCCGCCGGTCCGTCCGGAAAAGGCATCCGTGTTTATAAATCGACTGGGCGCATGAATGTAATGGATTAAATAGTTCCGGGCAATTAAAGTGTTAACAACCTACTGTATATAAGGCAAAACATTTCTAAATTTCATTATGCTTTAAGTAACATGTGACGTGACGAACTAGGGGGTTTTCATGATTCTGAATCCATTGCAAGCATTAGTTTTGCACTCCTTGGGGCTAAAAACGGCCATAGCCGTCATCACAAATGTGATGAGGTCAGCAGTGGCAAAACTGAATGTTTGGAATGGATTCAGAATCATGAAAAACCCCTAGTTTGACACGTCACATGCTACTTAAAGCATAATGAGGAATTGAAATGCCTTATATAGGTTGTTAATGGTACGGTACCCCAACTTTTGACCTGGAAAAAAAGTATGTTCCACTAAATCCATGAAGGAAAACTTTTAATATATGATGTAGGAGGATATTAGGACCAATTAACGATATCACATTACTATTGCAATATCTTCTGGGTCACGCCCCTTTGTAGCATAGATTGACTGGCCGAATACTGGCTCGACGTGAAAACAAAAGTTATCAAAATCTGCAATACCACAGATCCTTGACCGCAGGAGTGCAGACAGGCTTTTTACAGAGAGCTGCGCTGGCATGTCTACAGAACAGCATGGACGTCACATGGTTCCGAGGCCGCGGAGAAATGAACTTTTCCAGAGGGGTGAAGTCGCACAGGAACAGTCCCTGGAGAACACCCTTGTGGATCCCTGCCAACACCGACCCGGTGGTGGCCTTCAGCATGGAATTTACGTGCCACAGGGGTTCGTACAGATAGAACATATTGTCGCCGTGCTGGTTGAAGAACTCCCCCACAAACGAGGAACCCGTCCTGGTCGAGGCGAGGATTAGGATGTGCTTGTGGCCTCCGCTGTGGCTGTTGGCGTCCATGATGTCCTCCTCCTCCTCTGGCTCCTCGGAGGGCAGACCCTGCTGGGTTTGTGGCGTCGGATGTGGAGTCACTCTCTGGAGCAGCTCATCAGAGACCCTGATGAGACAAGTTGGATTTATTAGCTCACATTTCATATAAACTAATTCAGCGTACAAACAAATGTTGTAGTTTTCCCAACCACCGTGACCGTGGTCGTCACCGTATCACCTAAAACTGGGGTATGTGTGGGCCTTAAATCTCCATCTCCATCACACATACAGTAGAGGCCTATACTTTATATTGTTTAGATTTGACAGGTTGAATTGTGCAGTTTATTTTTGTCTACAAAAATGTCAATATGCATGTTCTTTTCATTTCTTTCTACTTTTTGTCTATGTTGAGTCGGGTCGGGTGCTGCAAATTGTAATTTCATTGCACCTGCAAAATTGATATTACAGTACGGTTCTCAAAGTGGGGGTCCGGTCCCTCCGGGGACCCCCAGGGGTCCTTGAAGGGGTTCCAGGGGCTCACCAGCAAAATCATAGATAGATAGTTAGGAATAGGAACCAATTATATATAGGAACCAGCATACAATAAGGTCAGACTGAAGAAGTCTTTTGTCGACTGAGGCTTAATCAGGTTTTTGGCCAGGACTAGACTGAGCTGTGGACATTGCCCTGTGTCCAGGCCTAGACTGAGCTGTAGACATTGCTCTGTGTCCAGGACTAGACTGAGCTGTGGACATTGCTCTGTGTCCAGGCCTAGACTGAGCTGTGGACACTGCTCTGTGTCCCGGACTAGACTGAGCTGTGGACATTGCTCTGTGTCCAGGACTAGACTGAGCTGTGGACATTGCTCTGTGCCCAGGACTAGACTGAGCTGTGGACATTGCTCTGTGTCCAGGACTAGACTGAGCTGTGGACATTGCTCTGTGTCCAGGACTAGACTGAGCTGTGGACATTGCTCTGTGTCCAGGACTAGACTGAGCTGTGGACATTGCTCTGTGCCCTTATGTCTCTATGTATGTAACTGTATTTGTATTTCTGTTTTTGTGTTATGTCAAATGTGTGTATATGTGTTGCATACCAGGCCACTGGGCCACAAGACAAATTTCAGTGCGAATTGACAAAAAAGTACTATATCATATCATATCAATTAGACATTTACAGGTTTAGGAACCAATTAGACATTTACAGGTTTAGGAACCGATTGGATATTTACATGTTTACAACAGTATACAACTGGAACCAAATGGACCCGTAACTTCCACTGCATCTCAATATGAAGGCCACCTCCCTCACCTCGATAAGATGTTGCTCTCCTGTTCGATGATGACCAGGGCCACGATGCAGATGAAGATGAAGGCATAATTGGTCTCCATTTTTAACGGTGGACCTTGAAGTGACGTCTAGTGTGTGTTGGCCAACGGCTCCTGTCTTGAAGGAATCTGTTCAATAAATCTGTTTTAATAAATATATTAAAATATAGGTCTAACTTCCCCTAACCTCCCAACATGTGGCTTGTTAAGGAAAGGGGTAGGATGAAATCAAAAGCAATTGCTTCTTTATTATACACATCTGCGTTTATCACAATTTTAGACAAATTAAACAGTTCAGAAACAATGCAATGTACTCAGCAGTGTTGTTATTGTCGACTAAAACTAAGCCGAAAAATGTTCGTCGACTACCTTTTTTCACTGACCAAAACTAAATGGAAACTGAATGAAAACTAAGCTATGTTGACTAAAACTAATACTAAATGTATTGACAACAGATACAAACTAGACTAAAATGTTAGGAAGGGACTAGTGGACAAGAGATCCAGTATAAGTCTTTTTTTTTTTCACTTAATTTTTATTGAAGAAAAAACAGACAAAAAACCAAAAACCAAAAGACAAGACAGGAAAAAAAGAACAAAAAGAGGAAGACAAAAACAAAAAAAACAAAAGCACAAAGCTGCATTTTTCATATTACAAGATACATTCATTGAAATCCTATTGCATTATCACTAGGCTGAGAGAAGAGATCCCACTTTTCCCACATTTTATAGAACTTATCCTTTTGTAGTCTAAGTATGAATGTTAGTTTTTCCATAACATACAGTTCCTCAGTAATGTTCTTTCGTTGGTGGGTCCTGTTGGTACCAGCGTCGTGTGATCGCTTTCTTACTTGTCGCTAAGAGGATCTTGATTAAATATTTATCATGTATTAGAAACTCTTCAGGGATTGGGATATTTCCCAGCAGTAAGAAGGAACAAGTCAGAGGTATCTCAAAACACAGAATGGTCTCCAAGGTGGAGTGGATATCCTGCCAGTATTTCTGAATTTTAGGACAAGTCCATACATTTCCAAGGAGCTCATTAATTTGGGGAGGCATCCATCCGGATTTTTTAAATAAATTGATAAATCATCTGCATATAAAGCTAGCTTCTGCTCATCATCATTTATAGGGATTCCCTGTATTTGAGGGTCTTCTCTGATTGCCTGGGCCAGAGGTTCTATAAAAATGGCGAACAGTCCTGGACTGCAGACGCACCCCTGACGGACGCCACGTGACAGAGTGAACTGGTTCGATAGGTGTCCATTTATTTTAACTCTTGCTGTGGGTTTTGTGTACAAAGTTTTGAAACACCCAATTGATTCTTCAGTAAAGCCAAATTCTTTAAGTATCAGGAACAAGACGTCCCACGAAACAGTGTCGTATGCTTTAAACGCATCGAGGCTTACTAAGACCGAGCTTATTTTATGTTGTTTTATGTGATTCATGACATGTAATGTCCGCCTTATATTGTCTTGTGTTTGGCGTCCGCGGATGAAGCCAGTCTGGCAAGTTTCGATAATCTCGGACAAAAAGGTGTTCATGCGTTGTGCCATGATTGAGGCATATAATTTATAATCAACATTCAGAATAGATATTGGCCTATATGAGCCACATAGGTCCTTATCTTTGCCCTCCTTAGGAATTACTGTTATGATTGCTTCGCTCCATGAGGGAGGGATTACTCCCTCCTTGAGAGTAAAATTAAAAGATGACAGGAGTAGAGGCAGGATGTCTATCCGAAAAGTTTTAAACCATTCTGCTGGTAGGCCATCACTGCCTGGTGATTTATTTGATTTGAGATTAGAAATTGCCTTCTCTATTTCCTCTGCTGTTATTTTTGCAGTCATGATTTTATTTTCTCCTACTCCAATATAGGGGAGGTCTAAGGAATCCAGGAAAGATGTTGCTGCTTCCTCTTTCATTTGAAATGGTTGCGTGTACAGATTTCTATAATATGTCTCAAAGGCTCTCTCGATATCATCCAGATTACTATAAATTTCTCATGTTTGAGGGTCTTTTATTTTATGGATTGTGTTATGAATCTGTTGTTTACGTAGCCGCCTGGCCAGTATTTTCGTAGCCTTTGGGCCTGATTCATAAAACGTTTGTCTAATAAATCTGCATTTTTTCTCATAGTCATTCTTATAGACATCATCAATTTCCTTCCTAACTCCCTTAATCTGTTGTAATAACTGATTATCTTGCTTGTCCTTATGTTGTTGTTCCAATTGTTTTAATTTTGTGGTTAATTGTTGATGTTTGAAATCTTTTGCCTTCTTTAAAGTTGAAGCAATGGCAATCATCTTTCCTCTAAGTACTGCTTTAGCAGCATCCCATAGTATCACTGGGTTCACCTCACCATTATCATTGTCCTGTATATAAGTTGTAATTTCGGATTTGATGCCCTCAGTGAGTAATTTATTATTTAGAATTCCTGTATTGAGTCTCCATAGCGTATTTCTTGGTCTGCTGTCCAGATGTAAAGTCAAATAAACAGCAGCATGGTCAGATATATTGTGTATGCGTGCATGTGTGTATATGTGTGTGTGTGAAACGTACCATTTGTTCAATGTCACCTTTTTATATATATATATATATATATATATTTTTTTTTAGAGTGACTGAGTGAGTACGTGCAGTGGGTGTGTGTACCGCCCCATGTCTTGGGTGTGCACGAATCCCCCCTCCCTCCCCACCACCCTGTTTGTATGGATGTGTGTGTGGTCCCGTGGAACAGTTATTTTTCTTTTAATAGTGGATATATGTGAACAGGGACGTTTGCATGGTTGAATGGTCCTCCCCCCCCCCCACAATTTGTGTGTGAATGCGTATGTGTGTGGAGGTGTAGTCAGACGTCTCTCTCTCTCCTTCTCTCCTCCTCTCTGCTGCGTGCATGTGTGTCGGTGTGTGTGTGAAACACTTATTTTTGAAGAGTATGACAGGATAATATTAGGAATGCGTGACGACTATTGACTATTGATTTATTTATCTGTCAGGCTCCGTGTTCCGCCATTTATCATCATTTCATACACTTTATAATTGCCTAGTGGCCGTGCCATGGTTTTTCATTTTTAGATAGGACCCCTTGAACATTTAAATGCCCATTATCATGACAATGTATTATTGATTTCAACCAATCCCCTTATTGATTTAAATTCATTTATTATTTTGTATTATTTCATTTCATTTAGTTTTGAGTGGTGTCAACCATTCTTTCCCAAGACATTTTAATTCCTTTTATTTCTTTATTTTTGATTTTTTTTTTCTCTATCTCTCTGTGACCTGATGTGTACAATCATGGTCAATTTCGGTCTATCTTGACTCTTTTGGCAAACCTGTGTGTGGCAGTAGCTGAGTCAATTACGCGCAGGGGACAGAGTACAAACAGGTTTTGTACTAGGCTACCGGACTACATAGGAAGGGGGTCTTGATTTAAGTTAAATCCCAGAGTGGTACAGATACAAGTTCTCTGTATTCACTGTTTTTCTTAGACGTCCAGAAGGCGTCCCATCCTATGCAGAACATGTAAACGAATCTTTGCCCCATTTTTGGGCAATCTTCGTCTATATACTTTGTTTTCTATTTGAGATATCTTTGTACGTATTCTCCCTCCCTTTTCTTTAAGGTGTACATACATACGTAGAATGCTGGGTCTCTATCTCTCTCTCTCCTTGGCCTGTCTCTCTAAGTACTCTCCCTCCATATAAATGTGTAAATGCGTGCTGTGAGAACGTCTGTCTCTCTAAGTACCCTCCCTCCATATAAATGTGTAAATACGTACTGTAAGAACGGTCAGGAGAAGTACAAATATTAATATTATTTTTATTTTTTATTTAAAAACCAGACCCTGTTTATTTTCATTGTCGGTCTACCTACACGCCCTCCCTCCATTTAAACTGTGTACATGCGCGTGTGGTAGAACAGTCATTTTCATTTTTTTTCCAAAACCATACCCTGTTGAGGTTTACCCTGTTGATGAATTGTTTATAACTATTATTGTTTCATTTCATTTACCAGTTTGTTTTTTGTCTTTCTGTTTTATCTCTCAGATACGGATCTCTGGTGGTTTCGTGGTCAGGAACAAACCCAGGACAAATGAATCTAGAGGTCAACAAAAAGCGATGGAGAATGGAGTGAAGGAATGGTGTTGTCGACCTCGAGCTTTCTTTTCCCTTAGTTTATAAGGTTTGACCTTTAGACCCCGACCCACTCAGAACCGTTTGAATCAGTATTAGGCCCGTCCCTCTCAGAACCATCTGAATTCAGTATTAGGCCCAACCCCCTAGAACAGTCAGCCTTATGCCATCTGCCCATAGATTTCCCATCAGGAACAAATTAGAATTCCACTTGTTTCACCATACACATAATTGTTTTATGTTTTTCATCCATGTTTTTCTTTACTAAGACACTGTATTTTGCTAAAACGCTGTTACCCCTCCCTACCTAATATTAGGATTAATTTGATCATCCCTTCTCCCCTCAATTAATTAATATTGTATTTTGACTGTTTGACTGAATTATCCCATCTTTGGACAATCTAAATCTCCTTCCATTAGGATTCATTATCCCACCTCATCATATATTTTTATTATTTTGGATTTCATATTAGTATAGGGACACCTTCCCCTTCCATTTCATTTTGTTATGTTGAGTTTGGCTTGACTAGGCATATATATCCTCCCCTGAATAGACTTGATTCTATATTTGGCCTTTATGGTACTAATGGACTCGCCAGGAAACGGCACGTTCGGTCAAGACAACATCATTGATTACCCCGTTCCCCCTCTCCAAGCTCTGCTTGGTATAAGAACTGTTAGGTGCATCTCCGGCCGTTTTCTCCCGTTTGAATCACAGAGATCAAGTGTATCTGTCAATGAGAAAGTATAGGCTGATATTGTCACCTGTGGGTCACCATTATGTCACCCATCCTGGGGGCGGGGCGAAGATTCGGCTCCGACAACGAGCGAAGAAGAACCATCCAGTGTCTGCTCTGATGAGCCACAATGAACATTGCCATTGGCACTTTCGACGGCACGGCGTGCTGCAACGATGCTCGGTTCCATGGGAACCCGAAGATATCATCTGCCCTAAAGAACATTGTCAAACTCTGACACTTTCGTCGGCGTGGAACGCTGCAACCATTGCTGGGTTCCATGGGGACCCCGAAGACCTCATCATCATCATCATCATCGAGAGAGAAAAGTCATTCTGTCTCTCTCCCACAGTACCATCTAAATAATGAGTGATTGTTTGCCTAGTCATAAGTCAAAACTATTTTTTATTTTTTCATTGTTCCTGTTACTATTCTGGTTACCATTTTATTCCCATCCTGATCCTTAGTATAGAGTTAATTTTATTTCTCATCTCCCAATTGACCCTTATATTATTTTAATTTAATTCCCTGAAGAGTGATTATTGATTATTGATCACATTTGACACTTCATCCACAAAAAGCGATGGAGTTGATGGATAATTTTGAGTTATGGTAGATGGTAGATCTGTTATTTTTGTGGAATTGGTGTCAATGTTCCCTTTGGCCCAGACCGTGTTCCTTATAGGTCATATTTTGTCATCTTGCCCTTTTATCATCAGTTTACTCATAGCCTACTGCCTGTTTACTCCGGGTTGTTCTCCTTATCCTATTTATGTCATGTCACCATCCACATGCCTAATTATCTCAGACCTATATTATCCTTTATTATTTTATCATACTTATATTATGGATTTGCTGACGCCACATTCAGATTTAATATCTTGTTGACTCCTTATTCAGTCTCCATAATGTCTGTCCCCAGTCAAAGTTAACTCGCATACTGAGAGGTCTATTTTGATATGAGAACTGCATGTATTTGACCTTGGTGCCTAGTGAGAAAAGTAGATAGGAGTCTTTCTCTCTGTCGAAAGTTTACCGCTAGCAGGGAAAGAATGTTATCTTCAGGTGGCCATAGCAACGCCAGCCTCTGAGCTTTCCCGGTTTATGGCCCTCAATGACGGAACCAAGGAAGCTGGCATGATACCAGTCTCATCATCCATGTGCTGGTCCAATGAGCGCTCGACAACCAGCGCCAGCGTGGCATAGTGCGGAAATTAACTGTCTATTCAGCCAATGAAAGTTTATCAACAACTGACGTGATCTACAGTATTAATGCCTGTGACATACTGTGTCCGGGAGAGAGAACCCTGTGCATTTTGTGGCACAGGGTGAGAGATTTTGTAATTTGGCTGTATGTGGGTATCTGTTCTGTCTCTCTGATCTGAAAATGAATCGACCTATAATATTTGCTCTGACTGGAAAATCATTCTTCTGGTGGACTCATCTTTTTAATTGGGTACTTAAGGTATTTTTCTAAAAGAGTATTTCCTGCTTAAAGTAATCCTGTTAAAGCTAATTGTTAACTTTGTCATCTAAAAGGTGGGGTAACCATTTTTTTACCATTGTCAGAGGCTCTCTGCCTAGAGTTGTGGTGCGAGTATTTATTGGTACTCTTTGGATTACTTTCTTAAAAGTATTTTTACAGTTTCAGTATTATACAGTCCTTTATATCATTGGTGAATCATTAATTGTCCCTTCTGCATTTTATATGCAACAAATTGGTTTTATCTTAATTATAATTCCAACAAATTGGTCTTCGAGCCTTCCCTTATCTGTTATCTACATATTTATGTAACAGTCTCTCTCGGACGGATGGAATTCTCGCCAAACATCAAACATACCTGATTCCTCCAGTAGAGCATTTATTGTTTTTGTTTGTGGAGATGTAATTACCTTTGTATTTGTTGTGTCCAATTTACTAAGTATATTATTTGCATCTGTTGCACAGATCAATATTCCTTCAGACTCTGTTGTTATCAAATCGAAAATATGTTTAAAAAATAACTTGTTACTCCCTGGATGGGCATAGATATTCAGTAACGTTACAACACAGCCCTCAAGTTTACATTTCACCATGACATATCTTCCTTCTTTATCATTATATTCTTTTATAATTTCTACATTTAAAGAGTTTGGAATTAATACAGCCACACCACGCTTATTTTCCGATTTAAAAGAGCTGTAGAAAGTATTCCTGAACCCAAACCTTTTCAGTTTCTCATGTTCCGTCCGAGAGAGATGAGTTTCCTGTAAAAATATTATTTGTGCCTTTTCACGTTTCATCTTACTAATGACTTTGCTCCGTTTAACTGGATTATTCAGCCCATTTACATTGAGAGATATCACCTTAAAATTTCTATTTGCCATTGTACTTGGTTTTCACAGTAATAATGATGTATACAGCCCACAAAAAAGCATAAAGAAAAAAAACAACATGTAGAAAGAACAGATGAACAACAGACATAAAACACAAAGCACCAGGTGGCTTCCAAGAAAAAAAAAGTATGCTCTTGCCACCTCATGTTGTAAGCCGATGGGATGGTGGGGGGGAAAACTACACTAAAGTGAAGGCCCCCGCTGTATGTGGAAAAAAAGCTCAGCTAAAATCCACACAAGCTGTGTCCACTAGGCATGCCTGCACAATTCTCCTTCGGTTTATATATGATCTACAGGAGTCAGTTTAAATCTACAGAAAATAAAAATGAAATATACGAGAAAAACAAACAGAAAAAATAATAATAATACCCAAATCCAAAGACCCACCACTAAAAGATATGCGAGGATATACTATGCCTAGAAATTCCCTTGTATCCATGCACCTAACTCCAGTTAATGGTCACTCATTTCACGAGTGGACAGGACAGTATTGGCTAAAAGAAAAGTTGAGTCAAAGTTGAGTCAAAACTGTCCCGTAAACGCCTCTACTCCAGCCTTTACTCTAACTAAACCCGCTCGCCTAAATCCAAAATAGAAAATAAAAAAATAAAAAAGCCTACAATCAAATATAGGCTTGGCAGGAGGGAGGGTGAGATAAGAGCCAAACACCAAAGGACATATCGAGTTATTATGTTAGTTTCCTTCTATACTCCCCTCCTTGTCTTGATAAATTAACCTGCGATGTAAATCATAAAATGAAAACAGCCGCATTTATAGAGCTATGGACCAGAGCTAACAGTGCTGTAGCTCTGGTCCATAGCTCTATAAATGCAACGCATTAGTGCTATGGACCAGAGCTAACAGTGCTGTATAGAGCTATGGACCAGAGCTACAGCACTGTTAGCTCTGGTCCATAGCTCTAATGCGTTGCATTTATAGAGCTATGGACCAGAGCTACAGCACTGTGTGCTTCCATATCTTGCTTTTTGTTGATGCTGATCTAACTTTTCCAGCAGGACTTGGCAACCTGCCCACAGAGCCAAAACTACTGGCCCAAACACACGCATGTGCATACGCACGCACGCACGCACACAGTATATTAAATATCAGAATGTTTGACTCCCTGCTGACTTGCGATGGATTCAGAATCACGTTGTTTCCTCTGGTCCAGTGCGTAAGCAAACTCACTAACACACTTTTTGAATAATGTTTAATTTTCAATGTTGCAACACTTAAAATATAGAATATGAAATGTTAACGGTAATATCGTATCATATCGATATCACAATATTTGGCATAAATACAGAGATATGAAATGTTGTGCAGCCCTACTGTACAGATAGAAGGAATCCGTGTATCTTGTGTTCAATCAATATTCTGTCTGGTGTCCCAAAATTGAAAATCGAAAAGTGGCTTGTTTTTCAATATCAGCTACAAGGATGGAAAACAAAAATTGACTCAAATCGCGTTTTTCTTTTTTGTTAAACACAACTTCTTGCCAAGATAACAAGTATTCTGAAATCGAAAATCGAAAATCCAAAAATGCCCTTTTTCAATTTCCAATATCTGTCTTTCGTCTACATGAATGGAAAATTAAGTCCTCTTTCCGCTTGTAGTTCTAACACACCCGGAACCGATCCGGAAGCTTCCAATATGTTTTTAGCTAGCCGACTGTAGGGCTAACAGATTAGCACAGTACTGTACTGTACGGTAGCCTACAGCAATCTTGCGTGCGGGACAGACCGTCGGAACAGGACGGGTCCCTCGGACGCGGCCGTGGATCTCCCGGTGCACCCCATTTATGATTATTGATTATGATGATCGCCCTTTTTTTAATAGCCTAGGCCTACTTTATTATACAGAAACAAAAACACAATACAACATCAAGACAATTAATGCTTTGTGCCTGATCATATCTGTTCTTATCCTTGTTTCCATATCGCCTATCTTTTTTCAGTCCTGTGTGTGCATGTCACCGGAGGAGACAATACATTAATTTATTGTTTTAATTTATTTATTTACAATACATTTCTAAGCGATATCTTTATATAGTGCTGGGTGTGTGGGTGTGATGCAATGATAGCCATTGCATACATTGCAATCGGATTCAGCACTAAGATAATAGATAATTAATTTAGAATTAAATTAATTGATAAAATAACGCATTATTCAATGATGCGTTATGGCTACGCACTGTGTGGGTGCAGATAGCCGATCTACAACCTCATAGCCTATATGAATATGTAATGAACCTATATGATGATAATAATAGATAGCCAAATGTGCTTCCTTGCACACTTTTGATTGCACCTGTTAAAATCGTATTCAGCTGTGAGCGGATAGAGATAGATAGATAGATAGATAGATAGACAGACAGACAGACAGACAGACAGACAGACAGACAGACAGACAGACAGACAGACAGACAGATGTCAATCATGTCACTGCAGTTCAATTAAATGCTATTTTTAACTAATGCAATAGTTAATGCTTTAACTAAAACTTTTAGCATCAATAATAATCGTATAGTGTTCAACATTTGTAAACGGCAATGCTGCCAACTCTCACGCTTTGAGAGTGACAGTCATGCAATGTGGCCACGCCACACCTCCCATTTCTCACGCACGCACAATACGCACGGCGAGGGGGGGCATATACTGTGCCAAAAAAGCCAAGTCGGCTCTCAATGTTCTCCCCGGCTCCGCCGCGTAATAACGCGCGCGCATATGTGCGTCCTCCCCAACGGCAAAGTAGCCGATCTGCATGAGATAATGCAGCGCTGTTATATGCAGGCAGCAGACTGCAGTAGTAGGGTAACTATAGTGAACCACCAAATCGTCAGCAGGTCCCTGACTGTGACGCATGGAAATGTTTATGGAAAACAATAGCCTCCACAACAAGTGAGTAGCCTAAGTGACTATCTCTCTGGCGTCTCTTGCGCGAGATGAGGAACGGTGCCAGTGCGCACATAAGTCCTTGTGTGTGTGTGTGTGTGTGTGTGTGTGTGTGTGTGTGTGTGTGTGTGTGTGTGTGTGTGTGTGTGTGTGTGTGTGTGTGAGGGGAGAGGGGCGGAATCGCGACTCGTCGTTAGTTCTGTTCAGAGAGAGAGAGAGAGAGAGAGAGAGAGAGAGAGAGAGAGAGAGAGAGAGGGAGGGAGGGAGAGAGAGATAGGGGGACTCTCTCTCTCTCTCTGGGGAGGCAGAGAGAGAGAGAGAGAGAGAGGCAGAGAGAGATAGGGGGACTCTCTCTCTGGGGAGGCAGAGAGAGAGAGAGAGTGCCCACAGGTGTGTGGGCATGGGGAAATCATGAAATAAGAAAATGTAAAAAATAAGGCATTTTCCCAAATTTAGAATTTTTATTTCACAACATATTCCCCAATTTCCACTGAGGTTATGGGGTGAATGAATGTGCCAACACAGTGACATTGTCCTGCATCAGATCACATCAGAATACGTTTTTAAAAGTCTGACTTTTATATAAACCGATATGGATATTTAATAGGAGACATGCTGGACAAAATGTGGGTTATTATTTAGCATCATATGCAGATATCATTTTCTTTTGCAGTTTATAATTAAGCAAAAAAAAGGAAAAAATATCCACAAATATGTATGATTTTTTGAGTGGTCCAACCACTCCCTTATGGAGCTATGTGTGTGGCTGGCATGGCTGGCTGGCTGGCTGGCTGGGTCTGAGCACGAAAACATCATGGTTGTTTTTCACCACCTGTGCGCAACCTAACACACACAAACACACACGCACATATTAACTGCATGTATTTATGATGATTTTGGGTGTGCCAGTACAGTACAGTGACAGTACAGTACAGTACAGTACAGTACAGTACAGTACAGTACAGTACAGTACAGTACAGTACAGTACAGTACAGTACAGTACAGAAGTGGGACCCCGACACGGTAGCTCTGTCATTTCTCAACCGTTTCTGACTCTGGGTGGCACACCGGAACAGCCCCGGTCCCCCGGGCACGTTCCTGGGGGTCTGAACCCCCCCCCCCCTCCCCCCACTCACTTCACATGGGTGTGATTTTATTTTCTAGGGTGGGATGTCTGTATTCCTCTAAATCAATGTTAAAAAAGGCCAAACCGACATAAAAAAAGGCATTTTTTTTAATAAATGTTAATAAATGCTTTATAACAGGTCGTTATTGTAAAGTGCTACCTTAAAATCTTATTCAGCTGTGAGCGGATAGATAGATAGCTAACTGTTAATACATACTTCATGTGCCTCTGTGCTTGAATGTTTATCCAAAAAAGTCCAGAATGTATAGACTGTAAACAACGCATGCACATATAAACTTAATCAGTCAAGGTCATACACTTGAGTTTTTTATTTAGTGCCATTAATGTTGATATTACAGGCCTAATATGACTATCAAGTAAATAAAAACACATGCACTTCATCTCAAAACGGTTGCCTATACGCCTGTCCTATAGTCTAGGGCAGGCCTATGAATGCCTTTGTAGGCCTAATGGTTGGAAAGCTTCCTCCAAACTTGAATAAAAAGCACACCAACTTTATAGGAAAACAAACCTCTGCTGTTCTGCTGATTTGTCAAATCACAATGACATCCTGTTTTGCCATTTTATTTGCAAGCACATATACACAGTCAGTCACCTATTGCATTGAAACATTTCTGGTTTCACACATTTTTGTAAAACACAAGAGAGTAATCAAACGTGGGTGACACATCTTTGGTAAAAGCCTAGCAGTTGAGACAAAATAACAGTCTAAGAAGTCGATAATTTATTCTGACACCTCCCCGAAAAGGCATAGCTGTCCTGACCCCTAATCCATCATTTATTTATATATTATGGATAATTAGTGTGGGCTTAGACTAGTGTTATTCAGCTCAAGTAACTGCATGTCATCTGTCATGCCTGGCTATATGCCTACAGTCTTTGTAAACATTAGGCCTACATCCTGATCTGATGCTGCAGCTGAACACAAGGTAGGCCTAGGCCTACACAGTGCGGCACTGCGCCTGATGTTCTGTCGCCGCGGTACAGGAATATTGGCTATACGGCTATTTGCGCACGCCTTGATTGACAGGTCAATGATAACTCGTCGTCCGATCCTTTCCACTTTTATTTTACAGATGTTTACAGATAAATAGCTTTAACAGATACATTGTTTTAAACACCGTCACCAGTCCTGGCAGTCCATTACATTACACAGACCGCTCAGAGTTCACGCCAATGCGGCAAAGCCGACATCACACACACCTGCACGCACGCACACACGCACGCACGCAAACAATTTTTCTTGTTCTCTATAATGCAATGCAATCTTATCTTTTTAGCATAGGCTTCAAAGAAGTGCCATCATGACTTTACAAATGTTTAACAAGAGGAAGTATAGGCCAATAGCCTATACGATTATTATTGATGCTAAAAGTTTTAGTTAAAGCATTAACTATTAGCATTAGTTAAAAATAGCATTTAATTGAACTGCAGTGACATGTTTGACGTCAGTCTGTCTGTCTGTCTGTCTGTCTGTCTGTCTGTCTGTCTGTCTGTCTGTCTGTCTGTCTGTCTGTCTGTCTGTCTGTCTGTCTGTCTGTCTGTCTGTCTGTCTGTCTGCCTGCCTGCCTGTCTGTCTGTCTGTTGGTGGGATAAAGTAGACATTTTAAGCAGTTACCATTACTTATAAGAGTGTGCACCCCTGTGCTTAGCAAGGTCACAGAGAGACAGAAATATTTCTATAGTGTCTGAAAAAGTAGAGACACGTCAGAGTTCTCCAGGTCAGACGACCTCTCTGGCCTGCTTCAAGGGGCGCCCCGACCAACGGACTGATATGATCCAATCTAATTCTCCAGGTCAGACGACCCCTCTGGCCTGCTTCAAGGGGCGCCCCGACCAACGGACTGATATGATCCAATCTAATTTGTGATGTGTGAATAAAGTATCCCGGGCAATCATTAAAATATGCCAGTTCTTATAATTCCATGACTTATGTTTACAGCCTGTTTATTGGACTATCAGATAATTCTCGCACGATAACGAAGCATCACTATCTATCTATCTATCTATCCGCTCACAGCTGAATAAGATTTTAAGGTAGCACTTTACAATAACGACCTGTTATAAAGCATTTATAAACATTTATTTTAAAAAATGCCTTTTTTAATGTCGATTTGGCCTTTTTTAACATTGATTTAGAGGAATACAGACATCCCACCCTAGAAAATAAAATCACACCCATGTGAAGTGAGTGGGGGATGGGGGGGGGGGGGGGTTTCAGACCCACAGGATCGAGCCCAGGGTGCCGGGCCGGTTCCGGCGAGCCGCCCCGCGTCCGAAACGGTAGAGAAATTACAGAGTTACCATGCATGTTAGGGGCCCCGGGGTCCCCGGAACATCCAGACCCCCAGGAACGTGCCCGGGGGACCGGGCCGGTTCCGTTGTGCCACCCAGAGTCAGAAACGGTTGAGAAATGACAGAGCTACCGTGTCGGGGTCCCACTTCTGTACTGTACTGGCACACCCAAAATCATCATAAATACATGCAGTTAAAATGTGCGTGTGTGTTTGTGTGGGTGTTAGGTTGCGCACAGGTGGTGAAAAACAACCATGATGTTTTCGTGCTCAGACCCAGCCAGCCAGCCAGCCATGCCAGCCACACACATAGCTCCATAAGGGAGTGGTTGGACCACTCAAAAAATCATACATATTTGTGGATATTTTTTCCTTTTTTTTGCTTAATTATAAACTGCAAAAGAAAATGATATCTGCATATGATGCTAAATAATAACCCACATTTTGTCCATGTGTGCCCAGCATGTCTCCTATTAAATATCCATATCGGTTTATATAAAAGTCAGACTTTTAAAAACGTATTCTGATGTGATCTGATGCAGGACAATGTCACTGTGTTGGCACATTCATTCACCCCATAACCTCAGTGGAAATTGGGGAATATGTTGTGAAATAAAAATTCTAAATTTGGGAAAATAACTTATTTTTTACATTTTCTTATTTCATGATTTCCCCATGCCCAGGGGGACTCTCTCTCTGCCTCCCCAGAGAGAGAGTCCCCCTATCTCTCTCTGCCTCTCTCTCTCTCTCTCTCTCTCTGCCTCCCCAGAGAGAGAGAGAGTCCCCCTATCTCTCTCTCTCCCTCCCTCTCTCTCTCGCTCTCTCTCTCTCTCTCTCTCTCTCTCTCTCTGAACAGAACTAACGACGAGTCGCGATGCGGCCCCTCTCCCCTCACACACACACACACACACACACACACACACACACACACACACACACACACACACACACACACACACACACACACACACACACACACACACACAAGGACTTATGTGCGCACTGGCACCGTTCCTCATCTCGCGCAAGAGACGCCAGAGAGATAGTCACTTAGGCTACTCACTTGTTGTGGAGGCTATTGTTTTCCATAAACATTTCCATGCGTCACAGTCAGGGACCTGCTGACGATTTGGTGGTTCACTATAGTTACCCTACTACTGCAGTCTGCTGCCTGCATATAACAGCGCTGCATTATCTCATGCAGATCGGCTACTTTGTCGTTGGGGAGGACGCACATATGCGCGCGCGTTATTACGCGGCGGAGCTGCGGAGAACATTGAGAGCCGACTTGGCTTTTTTGGCACATTATATGCCCCCCCTCGCCGTGCGTATTGTGCGTGCGTGAGAAATGGGAGGTGTGGCGTGGCCACATTGCGTGACTGTCACTCTCAAAGCGTGAGAGTTGGCAGCATTGCCGTTTACAAATGTTGAACACTATACGATTATTATTGATGCTAAAAGTTTTAGTTAAAAATAGCATTTAATTGAACTGCAGTGACATGATTGACATCTGTCTGTCTGTCTGTCTGTCTGTCTGTCTGTCTGTCTGTCTGTCTGTCTGTCTGTCTGTCTGTCTGTCTGTCTGTCTGTCTGTCTATCTCTATCCACTCACAGCTGAATAAGATTTTAACAGGTGCAATCAAAAGTGTGCAAGGAAGCACATTTGGCTATCTATTATTATCATCATATAGGTTCATTACATATTCATATAGGCTATGAGGTTGTAGATCGGCTATCTGCACCCACACAGTGCGTAGCCATAACGCATCATTGAATAATGCGTTCTTTTATCAATTAATTTAATTCTAAATTAATTATCTATTATCTTAGTGCTGAATCCGATTGCAATGTATGCAATGGCTATCATTGCATCACACCCACACACCCAGCACTATATAAAGATATCGCTTAGAAATGTATTGTAAATAAATAAATTAAAACAATAAATTAATGTATTGTCTCCTCCGGTGACAATACACAGGACTGAAAAAAGATAGGCGATATGGAAACAAGGATAAGAACAGATATGATCAGGCACAAAGCATTAATTGTCTTGATGTTGTATTGTGTTTTTGTTTCTGTATAATAAAGTAGGCCTAGGCTATTAAAAAAAGGTCGATCATCATAATCAATAATCATAAATGGGGTGCACCGGGAGATCCACGGCCGCGTCCGACGGAGCCGTCCTGTTCCGACGGTCCGACCCGCACGCAAGATTGCTGTAGGCTACTGTACAGTACAGTACTGTGCTAAT
The DNA here is from genome assembly GCF_951216825.1 of Electrona antarctica. Classification (NCBI taxonomy): domain Eukaryota; kingdom Metazoa; phylum Chordata; class Actinopteri; order Myctophiformes; family Myctophidae; genus Electrona; species Electrona antarctica. The sequence goes on from NC_136801.1 coordinate 34,870,063, forward strand.
CTGTTAGCCATACAGTCGGCTAGCTAAAAACATATTGGAAGCTTCCGGATCGGTTCCGGGTGTGTTAGAACTACAAGCGGAAAGAGGACTTCATTTTCCATTCATGTAGACGAAAGACAGATATTGGAAATTGAAAAAGGGCATTTTTGGATTTTGGTTTTTGGATTTCAGAATACTAGAAGTTGTGTTTAACAAAAAAGAAAAACGCGATTTGAGTCAATTTTCGTTTTCCATCCTTGTAGTTAAAAAGCTGATATTGAAAAACAAGCCAATTTTCGATTTTCAATTTTGGGACACCAGAATTATAGTGTTGTGCACCACAAGATGCCCAACAGACCGCTCAGGCTTACAATACTCACAATATTAACATACACCAAGATGGCTACAGATATTGATTGTCCAGCAGTGTTGATTTTGACAAAAATCTTTGTCTTTTGAGGTCATTTAGTTTTAGTCACATTTTAGTCATCTGAAAAGTTGTAGATTTAGGGCCTTATCTTGCCTGCCCTTATCCCTCAACTTTTTCGCTATTTTTTACTATTTTGAAAAAAACATTTTAAAATAGTTCAACTAGCCGATCTACATCTACACACTGTGAGCTTGTAGATCAGCTATTTGAACTATTCTAGGGATAAGGCTAAAGGGGTGGCGCAAGATAGCCCTTAGTCTAATTTTAGTGGACTAAATGTCATAAGATGCAAGTCAACTAAATCTACAGTTGATTTTGCCAACAAAACATATGTTGGCAGGCCTTCATAGCGCCGTAATGCAAGATTGTACGCTGCATGCTGAAAGCAGATCTACAAGCTCACAACGTGTAACGCTGCAACTCGTTGTGAACTAGCTCGTAGATCCACTATTTTAATACAACATAATCTGTCAGTAAGTTTGACATGCAGTATGGATTTAGAAAGAACAACTTATTCAAGTATTTCACACATCTAAAGTCACACTGTTATACAATGGTACTAATACAAAGCACACAAATTGATCAAACATGTCAAATTCCCACTATAGGAATTCACATCCAGGTGAAGATAATAGACATTTTACCTTCTTCTGCACAGGAGAAAAGACGCTGCTTCTTCACAAACACACCTGTGTGGAGTGTGGAGTGTCTGAGCTCATCTAAGGTCGTTTGTTTGTCACGCCCTCAAAAGAAGAAAGAATGAACCTATGCAAACAGATCCTATCAAAACAGATCATTATGATTGATGAGTGTTTAATGCAGGGCATGGCGTGATTAATAGGAATGCCGTGTCACAATAGTTTGACGCAGCCTCCCCCTGGCCAGCCGGGGCGCCTGATGGAGTTTTCGTCAGTGGAAAAAGGTAGTCGACGAACATTTTTCGTCTTAGTTTTAGTCGACAAAAACAACACTGATGAGAACTTCCTACTTTTGGTGCTTTTAACCCATTCTGGACGGGAACGACTTTTGGTGTTTTGAGCATTATGTTATAACTTTAGCTATTGAAAAATAGCAGAGCTACAAGCTCATATAGCACTCTGCTATTTTTTGAAAAATCATGAAAATTTGGCGCAGATCTTTGAATATATATTCTTTCAGAGCAAACGTTTTTAACTCAAATCTTTGCATCTGGAGGCGTTCCTGGAACAACATATTTTTAGATGGGGGTCGGCGGCCAATTTCATATATTGTTGTCAGGATTTAGAAGACATTTGTAGAATCTGTTCTCAGGTTTAAGTACATTTTGATAGCAATACTTTTGTACTTAAAGACACAAACTTTACATCAAACACCCTAAACCCAAACTAGTGAGAATATCAGATCTACAAGATCACAACTTTCACCACTTCTTCAAATGCGTGCTTATATATTTATTATATCTCTTTGATTTTGTATTTATTTATGCAATTATTTTGAAAAAGGTTTGATTATAATGAAAATGAAAATATTTTTTCCCCCTTAAAGTAGCTATTAGCAATAATATGTAGGGATGCATGATTAATCTGTAGCATAATCGGAATTGGCCGTATCGGCCATACAATTGCCATATCATTATCGGAACGGTCTCAAAATAATACAGATTATTGAATCGGTTTTCACCAGCAATTTTTTTTATAAAATCTACATTTAACTTGTGTAGGCCTACTCATCTCTATCATTAGTCATTCAGTTGTGAAAACACTCAAAACAGACACTTGGAAAAGAGTATATGCTATTTATTTATTGATTGAATACTTTATTAACAGGATTTGGGCCAAGCCCCTATTTTCTTTATTCAGACCGCAGCCATCTTGCCAGCAAGGTGATACCTAGGTGACACTTCCCATTTACAGCCCATTCATCCAAACAGAAAAGTCCTCTCTAATTGTATTAAACATCATCAAAATCACCAACATTGCAGCTGTAGGGAAAGCTTGAATTATCCTCTTTCAATCTGTAAAGTGTTTGTTTCATAAAAATCCACCGCAGACATTAATGAGCTACTTCCTGTCAAGAAATTCCTTGCAAATTAGTCTCTGTGACACACCTATAGGGGCCAATATCTGCATTCAAAGATGTTCCTAGAAGCGAACAAGAAGGCACTGGAGCAGCTCAGACGATTTAGGCCCTATGTTCCTAGAAGCTAGAAGCTTTGTCAGTGGCCGAAGAAAACCCGTTCGAAATGATTAACCAATCAGGAAGTAGACAGGCAAATTGACCAATGACAAAGCTTCTAGGAAAATCTTTTAATGCAGATTGCGGCCCCTAGATTTGTCACAGAGACAAAAAAAAATTGGGGAGCGTGTAACCCATTGCTGGTTGTCTGAATAAATAAATAAAATAGGTTGTTTGAAAAAATTGACATTATTGCTTATAGCAGCTTTAAATCCACACATGAGCAAGAGTGCTCTACACCAGGGGTGGGACAGTAAGAGTGCTCTACACCAGGGGTGGGACAGTAAGAGTGCTCTACACCAGGGGTGAGACAGTAAGAGTGCTCTACACCAGGGGTGGGACAGTAAGAGTGCTCTACACCAGGGGTGGGACAGTAAGAGTGCTCTACACCAGGGGTGGGACAGTAAGAGTGCTCTACACCAGGGGTGGGACAGTAAGAGTGCTCTACACCAGGGGTGAGACAGTAAGAGTGCTCTACACCAGGGGTGGGACAGTAAGAGTGCTCTACACCAGGGGTGGGACAGTAAGAGTGCTCTACACCAGGGGTGGGACAGTAAGAGTCCTCTACACCAGGGGTGGGACAGTAAGAGTGCTCTACACCAGGGGTGGGACAGTAAGAGTGCTCTACACCAGGGGTGGGACAGTAAGAGTGCTCTACACCAGGGGTGGGACAGTAAGAGTGCTCTACACCAGGGGTGGGACAGTAAGAGTGCTCTACACCAGGGGTGGGACAGTAAGAGTGCTCTACACTAGGGGTGGGACAGTAAGAGTGCTCTACACCAGGGGTGAGACAGTACGAGTGCTCTACACCAGGGGTGGGACAGTAAGAGTGCTCTACACCAGGGGTGAGACAGTACGAGTGCTCTACACCAGGGGTGGGACAGTAAGAGTGCTCTACACCAGGGGTGAGACAGTACGAGTGCTCTACACCAGGGGTGGGACAGTAAGAGTGCTCTACACCAGGGGTGGGACAGTAAGAGTGCTCTACACCAGGGGTGGGACAGTAAGAGTGCTCTACACCAGGGGTGAGACAGTACGAGTGCTCTACACCAGGGGTGGGACAGTAAGAGTGCTCTACACCAGGGGTGGGACAGTAAGAGTGCTCTACACCAGGGGTGGGACAGTAAGAGTGCTCTACACCAGGGGTGGGACAGTAAGAGTGCTCTACACCAGGGGTGGGACAGTAAGAGTGCTCTACACCAGGGGTGGGACAGTAAGAGTGCTCTACACCAGGGGTGGGACAGTAAGAGTGCTCTACACCAGGGGTGAGACAGTAAGAGTGCTCTACACCAGGGGTGGGACAGTAAGAGTGCTCTACACCAGGGGTGGGACAGTAAGAGTGCTCTACACCAGGGGTGGGACAGTAAGAGTGCTCTACACCAGGGGTGGGACAGTAAGAGTGCTCTACACCAGGGGTGGGACAGTAAGAGTGCTCTACACCAGGGGTGGGACAGTAAGAGTGCTCTACACCAGGGGTGGGACAGTAAGAACACGCCCAAGTCATGCAAAAGAAAAAGGAAAACCCCGCCCAGTAAGGAAAAACCCCTCCCATTATGATGTCAGAACTCAGAAGACGTTGAGGCTTTCACACATCCAGCGTATGGAGCGAGAACACCACCAGTCGTTCATCCATCCATCTCCAGTGATATCGGCACCAGGGCGGGCCACAGCGCAGTGTTCACCCTCACCAGCGCCCCCCATCGAGTTGTTAGGCTCACCAACTGCCCACAACCTGTAGATATATAAAGAAAAGTGAAATATGGACACGAGTGTACTAATTTGAGCTCACTCTTTGTGTGCACTGAGGAACTTTGCATATACTTACATGCCTGCCTGACACTTTTGGAGCAATATAAAGCTCCTGTTGTAAAGGGGTTTTGTGTTGTGTATTGTATATTTCATTATTTTTAATGCAGTGGTTTTCAACCTTTTTCATATCAAGGCCCATTAAGGACCATCATTTGATGATAAATGCTGTATTCATGTAGTACCATAGGGGTGGGACTATATGGGTTCCTCACGATATGATATATATTGCGATATTAGGCCCTCGATAACGATAATATCACGATATTCGATATATTGCGATATTTGCGATATATCGATATATTGTATGAAATTTCATCAACGATATATCACGATATCTGCAACTACAAAATACTTGGAACTGAAAAATTCAGCATTTTGTATTCCCACAAAGCTGTTTGGAGACTTTGGGCAAATCACCATCCAGTAATTCAGTACTTCTGGTTGCTGTGAAATCTGAGAGTGGGATTTGCTTTATTTTAGCTGTCATTTCCTCCTTTTCTAAACATGTTGTTCATCACTTCATTATGAACAACATTTCAATAAAAATAAAAATAAAATATATATATATATATATATATATATCGATATTTTAATAATCAATATTGATTATTTATCGCGGGAGGACGTATCGATATATATCGCCATATCGATATTTCAGCACACCCCTAACCTAGGAGAAAAATGGCAAACGTTGACATTCCATCGACTTCTTGTGTAATGCAGATGTCTAACAAAAAATGTGACTCTTGAGAGTGAAATCAAATCCATTTGGTTACCAACTTTCGATCATTTAGCTGGTTGAGAACCACTGTTTTAATGTATTTTACCTTTTTAAAGTTTTTAATCATGGGTTTTTGATTAGTGTTTGGACACAATGTTTTTATACATTTTGTGTCAATAAAGTAACTATAACTAACTAGATAGCCTACACATACAGTTGGGTGCCACCGATATTTTCCCTTATCATTTGACCCATTTAGGCCTGACCTCAAAATTTAAAAAAAATCCTTCTAAATCCTCCAGTTTTCTGAAATAAATATTTTCACGATTTTTCAAAAATAGCAGACCTACAAGCTCGTAGCGTGCCACTCGGTGGCGCGCTATGAGCTTGTAGATCTGCTATTTTTCAATAGCTAAATTATAACAATGTTTAAAACACCAAAAGGGGTTCCCGCCCAAAATGGGTTAACTGTCCTTTTGCGCAGATCACGCAAACCTCAGCAAAAAGAAAAGGACAATATCGATGGCCTCCAACTGTAGGCAGCGGGGTGGACCAAGGGAACTCGCCAGTTTACCGACTCGCCGCGGTTTAGTGCATTTTAGTTTTGACTTCACCTTCATTTAAATAGTACAGAAACAATGTAATTCATTAGTAAACAATATCCTGAATTGGTAGGCCTACTATCATTGGTATTCACATACTCAACCTTTTATCATTGAATAGCTGACCATTTTTAATTGCACAAAATTATTTGATCACTTTGGAAATGAACTATAACATCTGTGGGTTTGACATACTACACTGATGAAGACAGCATGTTAGTTGGTAAACTGGCGAGTTCGCCGGATACTGGACAAAGTATAGGGTTACAGAACCTGTAGAGACCAGTGTTTCCCCAAACAGTGGGTCGGGATCAATTTGTGGGTCACGGACCCATTTTTATGGGTCCCTTTATTTGTATCCTACATTTTGGTTTAAATTTGTATTATTTCAAAACATAAAAAATAAAAAATAAACATTCCCCCCCAAAAAAGCATTTTTTCATGAATTAAAAACAAAATTTAATTGTTTTTTTCTCAGTAGCTAATTTCATGAAGAAAAGCAAAGAAAAATCAAATCCATAAATTAAACAAATGTTTAAGAAGTAGTGAAAATGAATCTTTCGGTTATTTTACAAATTAACATTACACCCTATTCATATTAAACGATGTATCCCAATTGCCATTAAATAATACCCGTATCCGTGTCTTCTTTGCTGGCGTAACGGCCGCAAAGAAGATGGTTGCTTCGCACTGGAAACCGCCTCATACACTGACATTTCGCCAATGGGCTTTGACCTTTCTAGATATCATCTATCTGGAAATTACACGGATTACACGGAGCGAAGGAGGAAAACATTAATATTTGGTCTGGTGTTGCAGATTTGGTCAAGGACATGATTTAGTCTTATTATTATTTTTTTTTTTCTCCCATTGCACAGTGGTAGGAGTCTTGACGCAGGTGTACATTTTGTGGCATCTTTGGTCCCGGGGGGAGGGGTGGGTGGGATTGTTTGTTTTTGTGTTCCTTTCTTTTGCTGTTGTATGTGTTACTTGTTTTGTTTTCTTTATTCATTCATGTAAACATTTTATTGTGCTATTTTGTCTTAAATAAAAAACATTTGATAACAAAAAAAAAAGAAGTAGTGAAAATAGCTGATCTACAAGCTTGTAAATTTGCTATTTTCACTTGTTTGGGTCCCAGGGCATCTAATCTCAATTTTGGGTCACATGCTAAAACGTTTGGGAACCACTGCTGTACGTAGGGCTTTAAAGCAATAGTCGACATAGCCCCAGTATGTTCCCTCAGCACTACGTTCATTCTGTAGCTCCGAGATGAGGTCACACCCTGGGCCCCTCCCACCGCGGTTCAGAAACGGCGCATGTTTCCACAAGGAACGCTTCTTACCCTTTTCTGCACAATGAATCCAAAAAGTGAAGGGCTAAAAAAGTTTTACACTAATTCAAACTTACACGAGCGTTACAGCGGTTATATAGTCGACTATTCAACTATAGTCGACTAGTAAATCCACTAGTTGACCTTGCTGGTACTAGTTGACTTTTTGTAGGCCTCAAGATCAGCTAGAATGCTAGATTATAGTCACCAATGTGCACAAATATTATTTAAAAAATGTTTTTTTTTTTACATAATAGGTAGTTAACTAGTCAACTAGTAAAAATCACGTGAAAGCAACGGTGGACAAAGTGGTGGAAAGTAACTATCTACATTTACTGAAGTACTGTACTTAAAGGACAACTTTAGTTTTTTAGGTTCATGTTTTAGGTTGTTATTAGAGAAACACTAACCAGTCGCTTCTTCGAAGGTAGTCGCTTCTTCGAAGCTACTGGTAAAAATAACACTCATCTTTTACTTTCTCTAATAACAACCTAAAACATTAACCTTGGTTGAAAAAAACTAAAGTTGTCCTTTAAGTACAATTTTGAGGTTGTGCATTTACAATTTACAATACTTTTACTCCACTACACCTTATACAAATATTGTACTTTTACTCCACATGTACATTTTGTTGGCTATTTGAAAATAGCCGGTCTACAAGCTCACAATGCGTTTTATTATTAGGCCTATTGTTGTTGTTATTATTATTAGTAATTAACCTTAAGTGCTATTACGCCATGTGGCCACCAGATGGGGTCGGGGCCAGTGCCAGACGTTTTTGGATAACCTCTCCCAAAAGCTACCGGATGTTTACACCAGTTTGAACTGGAACTGAAAGTTGGCTAGCTCACAACAGTCACCTGGGGCCTGTATATTAGCGTGATAGCTTTTTGAAATCATAACTAAGTCAAATTAAGCTCTAATCAAGCACTGAATATCGCATTCTTTTGCAGATTATGAGCCATTAATGCATATAAAGACGGCTTGTGCGCGTGCACGCCTGCACGGGCGTGCACACAGGATTTTTGATCGCGGCCTGGAGCTAGCTAAAAATGCTACAACATGCTAACGTGATTATAATCAATCACAGATTAAACAAAACTCGCCTTTACGGCTATGGCAAGCTGGACAGAGTTAAGGTAAGCTCGACTTTACGGCTACGTCACTTATCCTGTTAAAGTAAGGTCTTACGTTGTTGTGTTCAGTGGTGTTCCATCCACCCACTTCCAGGTGCCTTCCTCGTCTTTGTCAGTCAGACCGATCCACAACCGTTGCGGACCGTCGCTCTGAAACACACTCCCAACAAAGTCCTGGACACAAAAACAAACTCTCTCAACAAAGTCCTGGACACAAACAAACTCTCAACAAAGTCCTGGACACAAGCAAACTCTCTCAACAAAGTCCTGGACACAAACAAACTCTCAACAAAGTCCTGGACACAAAAACAAACTCTCAACAAAGTCCTGGACACAAACAAACTCTCAACAAAGTCCTGGACACAAAAACAAACTCTCTCAACAAAGTCCTGGACACAAACAAACTCTCTCAACAAAGTCCTGGACACAAACAAACTCTCTCAACAAAGTCCTGGACACAAACAAACTCTCAACAAAGTCCTGGACACAAACAAACTCTCTCTCAACAAAATCCTGGACACAAACAAACTCTCTCTCAACAAAGTCCTGGACACAATCAAAAAGCTTGTGGTTTCTGAAGTACAACCTGTACACAATGTTGCGCCGGTCTCCTCGATTAAAAACAACGCTTAATTTTTGCACCTCAACGTTTACAAAGGATGCCGACTGAGTGTGCATGGAAAATGGAAACGATCCTAGATGCATATCAATGGACCATTGTGTGACCTGTGTAGTTTAGGTGTTAATTAAGCGACGTGTGTGACGTCTTTAAAACCACCAAAAAACCAGCAATGCGACACTGACTGTATAGTACGGACTTTCCTGGTTAATATGGATGTCCGATATTACTGGCCGATATTTTGCATAAAAATGTAATATCTGAAAATATTTTATCATTTATCGGTTTAATTAATTAAAATGTCTCCCGAATTTATGTTAATGTTTAATTTATTTTGGAAAACCTATAACATTTATGAATGCATCCAGCGGGGCATCACAATAAAAGGAGGCATAATGTGTTAATTCCATGACCGCAAATATCGGTATCGGTTGATGCTGCATTGAAAATTAGTAGTTGGACAATATCGATATCGAATATCGGCAAAAAAAAGTCTATATCGGACATCCCTACTTGCAAACCATGCGTATATTCCATTTTCCATTCATGCGCGCGCACACACACACACACACACACACACACACACACACACACACACACACACACACACACACACACACACACACACACACACACACACACACACACACACACACACACACACACACACACACAATACCTGCTTTTCCTGGCTGTCTATGATGATCAGGTCGGATTGTCTGTCTCTACAGTCCTGTCTGCTGTCCTCCCAGTTTTTTTTCTCATTCCCAGCAGAGATGTAATAACACACACCGCCATCCAATGTCATTCCATAGGATTCTAACACAACAAAAATAATTAGCCACAGTTTTCTTTTTTGGATTTTCTCTACTTAATGACTTGATGAACAATCATGACATAACTTAATGCATAAAAACAGAAATGTCTCACTGACCACACAGCCTCCTCTTCAGGTCCGTACTGTTGCTACAGCTGGTCTGCAACTGGTCGAAACTGGTCTGTAACTGGCCATTCTGGGTATTCAAGTTGTCATATCTTCTCTGACACTGGTAATTCTCTGTAGTCAGGTTGCTGTGGCTGGTCTGCAACTGGTCAAAACTAGTCTGCAACTGGTCATTCTCTGTAGCCAGGTTGTTATGACTGGACTGCAACTGGTCGAAACTAGTCTGCAACTGGTCATTCTCTGTTGTCAGGTTGCTGTGGTTGGTCTGCAACTGGTCAACACTAGTCTGCAACTGGTCATTCTCTGTAGTCAGGTTGCTGTGGCTGGTCTGCAACTGGTCAAAACTAGTCTGCAACTGGTCTTTCTCAGTAATCAGGTTGTTATGGCTGGACTCCAACTGGTCAAAACTAGTCTGCAACTGGTCTTTCTCAGTAGTCAGTTTGTTATGGCTGGACTCCAACTGGTCAAAACTAGTCTGCAACTGGTCTTTCTCAGTAATCAGGTTGTTATGGCTGGACTCCAACTGGTCAAAACTAGTCTGCAACTGGTCTTTCTCAGTAGTCAGGTCGTTATGGCTGGACTCCAAATGGTCAAAACTAGTCTGCAACTGGTCTTTCTCAGTAGTCAGGTTGTTATGGCTGGACTCCAACTGGTCACAACTAGTCTGCAACTGGTCTTTCTCAGTAGTCAGGTTGTTATGGCTGGACTCCAACTGGTCAAAACTAGTCTGCAACTGGTCTTTCTCAGTAGTCAGGTTGTTATGGCTGGACTCCAACTGGTCAAAACTAGTCTGCAACTGGTCTTTCTCAGTAGTCAGGTTGTTGTGACTGCCCTGCAACTGGTCAAAACTAGTCTGCAACTGGTCTTTCTCAGTAGTCAGGTTGTTGTGACTGCCCTGCAACTGGTCAAAACTTGTCTGCAACTGGTCAAAACATGTCTGCAGCTGGTCTTTCTCGTTCTTCAGGTTGTTATGGTTAGTCTGCTGGTCCTGTAGCTGTTTTTTCTCTTTCTTCAATTTACAACCTGTAAGAACAGAAGGAGAATCAATCATAACTAGAAAAAGTGCCCTTCTGGGCATAGGTCCCCACCAGGAGGATAGGAGTGTGTGTGATGTTTGGCAAAATGTTTAGAAGCAATATAAACGTGTGTGTGTGTGTGTGTGTGTGTGTGTGTGTGTGTGACGCGGCTTGGCCTGTTGTAGCGCCACCATGTGGCTGATTTGAAAACTGTCAAGTGGCATTTCTTCCAAAGCCTAGTGGGAATATGCATGCACAGTTTCACCACAATCGGACGCTGCGTTGAGTAGTTGTGGCGATTTGTACAAAACGGGTACAAAGCGGGCTACTCCTGAAAAGTTTAGAAGCCAATCGTAGCCAATGAGGGTGGATGATGAGAAATCAAACAAACCCGTCTTGATCACATGACTATGGAGAGCATGTGTACCGATTTGTGTGAAATTTGGATAAAATCTGAAGGAGTAATGTTAGAAAATTTGTTTTACATATGTCGGCCTCCTGGTGGCGCTATAAAGAGCAGATGTGAAAAATTCCAGGCAAAGGTTTTTCCTTGGCCTCTAGGGAGTTCGCATACAAAGATATCCACAGATCCGTGCAGTTTGAGATAAAAACACTTTTCGGCCAGTTATAGCGCCACCATGAGGCTGAGTTGAAAATGTTCATGTGGCATTTCTTCCTCTGCCTAGTGGGAATGTGCGTGCACAATTTCACGGAAATCACACGATGTGTTCATGATTTGCAGTATTTTGTTTGAAACTGAGCACTCCTGCGAACTTTGGAAGCCAATCTTAGCCAATCAGGATGGAGTCTGATAAATCTGAAAGATCCGTTTCATTGAATGGCTCTAGAGAGACTGTGTACCAGCGTGATGTTTGGACAAAATCTGTAGGTCTACTGTCCAAAAACTTGTTTTGCACAAAGCGGCCCCCTGGTGGCACTATAACAGGCCGTTCTGGAAATTTTGGGGCAGAGGTTCATCGTTGGCATCCAGGTAGTGTGTGTGCAAAATTTGGCATCGACCGGGTTAACGGTGCCGGAGATTAGCTGTTCACAGACGGAAGGACGGACACACACGGACACACGGACGGAGTGCAAAACATACTCTCTCCCCATGCCTTCGGCCTGGTGGAGACAATAACAAGCAGCTATATAGAGGGTATGCGCGTGACATCATCGTCATACCAGGAAGTTATGCGGGAATGCGTACTGACTGGCAAAAAAATACTTTCTGGCCTTGACAGCCCATACATCCAAACAGAAAAGTCCTATTTCATTGCATGAAATGACTTTAAACATTAAATTGACTTTGTCACTCACTTTGCCACCTGATCTGCCATTCACTTTATGCATGCGCATACCCTCTATTCACACTACACTATGGGACCTATTTTGCGTGTGGTAATTAGAGGCGGTGTGTCTTATTTAAGTAATGGCAAATGCTACAAATCGAGGTGCCTCAATGTGGCTGCAGAGTTTTGGACACTGCTGGTTATTAAGCCATTGCTCGGCCAATTCTCAAGAGATTGTCATAATTCAAAGCTCACTATAACATAGTGTGAAGTGTCTGGTATGTTATTGGGGTGTATCAACTATGATTTGATTATCCCTCCATCAAATGCTATAGGTAGGCTATAGGTTGAAATGTAGCCGAATTATCGGGCGGCGGGCACACGGTACGCATGCATGCAGTGGCCAGTCCGTATCAATCCATCCACAATTTTACTGTGTAGGCTAGTTTATGAATGCAACACATTGATTAGATTGATAAAGGTCCCCCTGCTGCGTTTCCAATTGCTGCGGATGACAGTGTGAAGGCAAACCGCAGCAAATTAAATATGCAAGAATCCCAATTTCTCCACCCATTGGCATCGAGTCTACCGAAGTATTAGGTGGGAATGTGACCTAAAACAAAGTGGGGTTTTCTCTCTACAAACGTGCATCCACTTTCGCTTCCACCTCCAGATATTTTCCCTCCACCGAAAAATATCTGATCTATAAGCTCACAAGTTCGCGCCGTAGCACATTTTACCGTCAGTGAGTCAATAGAGCAATTATCTTTGAGTGGTGTAAACCACTCCTACAACTGGCTTTGTTAGTTTACGTGTCTGTCTGTTTGTCTGTCTGTCTGTTCGTACCAAAAAATGAGCATGGTTGCTATGGTCACCCAGTTCACACGGGTGTGATTTCATTACATCAGACATTACGTTTGACCACAGCTGATCAATCTATATAAGACCTTACACCACTCAGTTCACACGGGTGTGATTTGTTTATGTCATGTCCACCTTTACATCTTGGCAAGTTAACTAGCTCAAACCTCAAAACAGTTGTCTTGCACTTTAACGCTATAGAACACAAAACAAAAATCACTAAACACAGCTATGTTTTACCCAATGTAAAATATCCATTACAAAATATTTCTCAACAAAATATATTGAAGTACAGCAATACAAGTCAACTTGGGAACCTAAGGATATATGTTGTCATAGCACCTGTTTTAACTGTCAGCCGGTGTCCCACATGGAGATCTGTGTATGTGCCTGTGTGCCTGTGTGTGAGACTGAAAAGTGTACTTGGCAATCAATTCGGCCCACTGGCAGAGCCTGATTGGTTGAGCCTCAATTGGCTGAGGCATAGGCTGGAAATTGCACAGGTGAAAGGAGTTGGCCTCATTAGGCTCACTGGCAGAGCCTGGCCCAGGTGAAAGGAGTTGGCCTCATTAGGCCCACTGGCAGAGCCTGATCAGAGCCTTTTGTGGTGGTTCTGGAGAACCGTGGGTCCGACCGACTCGATACCTGGCACTGCACTCCCTGTGGGGGTGTGGAACGTGTGTGTCGAATGTGAAGTCGGTGGGTCAAGTGGTTCTCGAGTTACGTGCATTACAACCGTACACACACGCACACACCCGAACACCTCAGACATCGACAACATTAAGAAAAATACACAAATATACAGTAATTGTCCGGGTGAAAATCAGCCGTGTTTAGTGTTCTATAGGTTTAAATCACGCGTTTTGTACAAGCATCAGCATCTCGACCATCCTTACCCGTGTTTTGGTGGTGCTCGTGGTGACCACCGACGCTCAGCTCCACCGCCGTGCCTTGGTCCTGGTGGTGCTCGACGCTCAGCTCCACCGCCGTGCCTTGGTCCTGGTCGTGCTCGTGGTGACCACCGACGCTCAGCTCCAACGCCGTGCCTTGGTCCTGGTGGTGCTCGAAGCTCAGCTCCACCGCCGACCCGTGGCTCTCCAGATTGTTGACGGTCAGCTGGAGCTGCACGTCGGCCGGCATGGCCTCGGTCTCGCTCAGGCAGAAGAGGACGAGCAGCAACGATCTGCAGTAAGCCTCCATGCTGTTAGTCTCTCTCTGTGGCAGGACAGCATTTCTTATATAGTCTCCAACCTCCACAGCCACCGCTTTAGAAGCCGAGGGTGGGTGGGTGGGTGGGGGGGTGGGGGAGGGGGGTAGGGTTAGATAATGTCTTTTTCACATTGTTGAACATCGTAACCTTTTTTTTAGGGCCTATGCAAAGTGCTGTGTGTATATGAGCACGGAATGTACGTGTCTGTATAGCACGGAATGTGATGATTTGATTGGCTGAGCATGGAATGTGACAGTATCTCACAAAAGTGAGTAAACACCCCATATTTTCATGAGACACTGAAGAAATGACACTTTGATACAATGTGAAGTAGTCAGTGTACAGCTTGGATACCATTAGTGTACATTTTATTTACCCCTCAAAATAACAAAAAAAACTGCTGGCAACAAAAGTGAGTACACCCTTAAGTGAAAATGTTCAAATTGGGCCAAAGTGTTGATATGTTGTGTGGCCACCATTACTTTTCAGTTCACCAGAGCATCACAGGTTGCCACTGGAGTCATCTTCCACTCCTCCATGATGATCAGGGAGCTGGTGGATGTTAGAGACCTTACACTCCTCCACCTTCCGTTTGAGGATGATCCAGAGATGCTCAATAGGGTTTAGGTCTGGAGACATGCTTGGCCTGTCCTTCACCTTTACCCCCAGCTTCTTTAGCAAGGCAGTGGTCATCTTGGAGGTCTGTTTGGGGTCATTATCATGTTGGAATACTGCCCTGCGGACCAGTTTCCGAAGGGAGGGGATCATGCTCTGCTTCAGTATGTCACAGTACATGTTGGCATTCATGGCAATTAATTGAGAATATATGAAAGTTTCACTTTTTGAATTATTTTACGGGAGAAAATGAACTTTTACACAATATTCTAATTCATTGAGATGTAGCTGTATATATATCTTTTATCCAAGGTGCTTTACATAGATTGTGCATTACATTCACCCATTCACACACTCATTCACACACCAATAGTGGAGGAAACCATGCAAAAAGAGAC
Organism: Electrona antarctica; assembly: GCF_951216825.1. Classification (NCBI taxonomy): domain Eukaryota; kingdom Metazoa; phylum Chordata; class Actinopteri; order Myctophiformes; family Myctophidae; genus Electrona; species Electrona antarctica. Next base: position 34,885,238 of record NC_136801.1, read on the forward strand.
AGAGGTTGACGTGTCTTATGATGAGGAGGTTTTGGGGAACATGACCAAGCAAGAGCTAATGGAGGTAGCCGCCGATAATGGCATCTCAGTGAAGGCGGCAGACCTTAAGCCAGCCATGCTGGCTAATAATTAGGAAGAACCTGTGCAAACGTGGCAAGTTAACTATGACAACTCGGGGTGCACAAGTGAGTACGTCTGGTAGGTCAGGTGAGGAACCGGAAGTAGCAGCGGAAGGGCCCCTCCCCGGACCCTCCAGACGCCCTGGGGAGTCGGGCCCCCGGGGTGATGCCAATTTGGCACCACCTCATGAACTAACTGTCTGTCTGTCTGTCTGTCTGTCTGTCTGTCTGTCTGTCTGTCTGTCTGTCTGTCTGTCTGTCTGTCTGTCTGTCTGTCTGTCTGTCTGTCTGTCTGTCTGTCTGTCTGTCTGTCTCACCACTGATCAAGGCATCTCTGCATCAAACAATTGTGACACTGCATTCCTTTAAATTTTAAATCCTGTCACGCCTTCCTTGATCACTCATCATGTAGGACTACATATGTGTTTTGACACTCAGGTTGTTATTCAACACATAAGCTTCACTAACTATTGAAGCCACCTTGTTGCCAAACAAACACATATCAGGTAGAACTTGATCTCCTGTCTTGAACTGACACTGTCCTTTGAAAAGACATGATTATTATTATAGTATGGCATGTACCGGTATATGCACACACCCAAGAGGAGAACAACCTGTAAGGGTGGGTACTCGGGGACCCACAGTGCTTGGGTCCCCCTGGAAGTGCGCCCCGGAGTTCGTTGGTAGTGCATGGCCGGGTGTGGGCGCCCTCCTATAGCTCTATCCTACGGGGACATGGCTTACCTACCCCATTTTGGTAGGGTCCAGCACCGTGTCCAATGAAACCGTGGGGACGTGCATAGCCTACTCCTTTTTTAATATACACACACTCACTCACCTTTGCAACTAAAAGTGTGCGTGCAACACAGTTTCAGGACAAATTGTCACATTTTTCCGTTTGTCAAGAAGCCCGTTGTCGCAGAGCAATGTCTGTCTATGGAGCTCCAACAAAAGTCCTAGCATGACCTTTCTATGGTCATGCTAGGACCACATTTATTATGCCATCAGAGACCCTCACAGTCTCCGAGTTGGACAGCACCCATTCCAGAGACACTCCAGTTTGTAGGCTATTTTACAGAGATCGTTCAAGTCCGGCCAGTCTGATGAAACGCCAACGCCCAACGGGGAGCGAGCGTCCAGTTTCCCACTAGGTTTCCTTTTAAACACTATTAAGTGGGGCTGAGACATTGAACCCTATAGTAAGTTGGGCTGAGACCTTGAACCCTAGGAAGTTGGGCTGAGACCTTGAACTCTAGTAAGTGGGGCTGAGACCTTGAACTCTAGTAAGTTGGGCTGGGACCCTCAACCATAGGACGTTGGGCTAGAACCATGCGTCTTCTTGTGTTGTTTGTAATTAATAAGTAATTACTTGCGCAAGCAGAGCGTGCAAGTCATGTTTTCAGTCAGGTGCTACGATGCGCGTGTTTGGGGCCAGCACATGTTATGACGTCATATGCTGGCCCCAAGCTGACCGTGCAGGTGTGTTTTTGTCATGCTACGAAGCATATGTCCCATGACGTGATGAAGATATATACCAATGTCCCTTAGAATGCACGTGATATGATGTCATACGGACATACGGAAGCTGACCGTGCCAGGTATGTTTTCCGTGAATCGTGATGAAGATTATGTACCAATGCCAGGGTATAATTGGTTGACGATGGTGACGTAATGATGATACGTTTCAGTGTCAAGTACATACGCATCAAACCACCCAGCCGATCACATTATACCACCAACCACTCAGAAAACTACATATACATATACATATAGACATGTACACATATATGGACATATGAGCATATGACGTGATGAATATATGTACCAATGCCATGGTATAGTTGACGGTGACGTAACGATGATTTTACCATACTTAAAAATACTACTTTTTTTCCTTCAGAAGCAAGGTACGTAGCAAATAGCTAAATCTAATAATTCAATATGTGAGACTAAGATTTGAAAGTTTATAGCGGTCTACAGCACTTGCACGCTCTGCTTGTGCACAAGTAGGCCATTTATGGCCTACTTGTGTGCAACAAGCAAGTAGGCACTCGACAGAGTGCAGTTCTAGTTAGTCCATGTGATGGCCACACAAAGTTGGTAAAACACAGATTTGTCTTTTATGGTTTCATTTAGTTTATATTTTTAGCATTACTACATTCTAATCTACATACATAAAAGACTACACACAACCGGCATATGCCTACTGTTTATTTCAAGTTTGGTGATAAAGTTACGGACTGGAGTGTACATCCATAAGTTATATTGTTGTGAATGATTGTTTTATCAGGAGTTATTTAATGTTTGTTTGTTTGTTTTGAGTATCGGTTCAGTTTAAATGGCTGAACACAGAAAGGACCAGCTGCTTCAGATTGGCTTATAAGTAGCTGGGCAATTGGACTGCACCATGTCTCCTTTGCATGGGGATGGGCAGGGCTATATTTGTCTCCACCAGGCCGAAGGCATGGGGAGAGAGTATGTTTTGCACTCCGTCCGTGTGTGTGTGTGTGTGTGTGTGTGTGTGTGTGTGTGTGTGCATCCGTCCTTCCTTCCTTCCGTCCGTCTGTTACCAGCTAATCTCCGGCACCGTTGGCCCGATCCATGCCAAACTTTGCACACACACTCTCTGGAGGCCAACGACGAACCTCTGCCCCAAATATTCCTCAACGGCCTGTTATAGCGCCACCATGAGGCCCATTTAGGCAAAACACATTTCTGTAGATTACTCGTACACATTTTATCCATACATCACACAATTCGGTATACACTATCTCCATAGTCATGTGATCAACACGGATCTGCAACATTTCCCATCTTCCTTCCTGATAAGCTAAGATTCGCTTCCAAAACTCACATGATTGGTCCGTTTCGAACAAAATGCCACAAATCACACAAACAGTGTGCAATTTCCGTGAAATTATACACGCACATTTCCACTAGGCTGAGGACGACATGACACAATTTATTTTCCTCATCCAGAATTCTATCCTCAGAGATGCTATGAGTGATCTGGCTCTGCATTTCCTCAACAAAATGAAGAAAATTGTTGCAAAAAACAAACAAACATGTTTATATCACCATTTTGCCAAACATCACACACACTCCTATCCTCCTGGTGGAGACCTGTGCCCAGAAGGGCACTTTTTCTAGTTTTTAATGTATTTATGATCTTGAAGAAATGCATTTTGATATTTCACTTTTATTGTACGTTCTTTTGTTAATATTATTTAGGGAAGTGTTGTAGTGGATTATGTTGTAGTAATTTGTAGTATCTTTAAATGTTATTATTTGTCTTGGTGGTTTGATCACCCTCTCTGTGCCTCTCATGTCTCATTTTGGTTAGGTCAGTCACGGGGAAAATAAAAGACAAGAAAGACATTTTTAAGAAAACCACACAAGAGTTCTGCTGTCTCTCTTCGCCGACCAACTCTTACAGTAGGCCAGTCAATCTAAGTTTTGACCCAAACTAAATTGCAATCATTCAAGGTTTTTTATGATCCTCAGGGTCATCCAGATAACATTAAAAGTGATTATTATATATATTTTGGATCATGGTAAATTCAGGGGTTGAACATTGGGGTACAATCGAAAACCTATATAAGGCAAACATTTCACAATTTAATTATGCTTTAAGTAGCATGTGACGTATCAAACTAGGGGTTATTTATGATTCTGAATCAATTGCAAGCATTAGTTTTGCACGAAAAACACTCCTTGGGCTAAAAACGGCCATAGCCGTCTTCACAAATGTGATGAGGTCATTACATTTGTTCCTTCCAGGGACAATTCCTTCCAGGGACCCCCCAGAAGCAAAGATTTGAGTTAAACAACGTTCGCTGTTATTTTATCTGCTATTTTCAAAAATAGCAGATCTACAAGCTCACTAAATGGTTAAAGTGGTTAAAAGCTAAAGCGACACAGATCCAGGTCTTAATAATGGGGTGGCGGTGGCTCAGGGGTGGAGTGGCCGGATGGTAACTGCAAGGTTGTCAGTTTGAGCAAGACGCTGAACCCCAAATTGCTCCTGATGTGCATGGTTTCCGCTGCCATCTGTGTATGAATGGGTGAATGTAATGCATAATCTCTGTAAAGCGCCTTGGATAAAGGCTCTATATAAATGCAACATTCTTACCATTTTAATGGATTAACTTAAGGTGTTTCAAAGACCGTCAATCATTCCTCATGCTTCCATTGTAGGTTGACAACATTACAAGTGGTATTAACTGGTGTTAACTGCAGTCACGGAGAAATAAGACAACACACCCTCACTGTGTTGTTTGATTCGAGCCTGAGGCAAAGAGCCTCTTGCTGTAGTTATTGTATGTTGATGGACCAGTTATTGTATGTTGTCAGGGACCAGATAGGCCTGTCAATCTAGCCTAAAAAAGGTGCGTGACCCAAAATAAATTGCAATAGTAATCGTTCAAGGTTTTTTATGATCATTAGGGTCATCCAAATAACATATTAAACATTGATTATTATATATATTTTGGATCATGGTCAATTCAGGGGTTGAACATTGGGGTACAACCTATATAAGGCAAACAATTCACATTTTAATTATGCTTTAAGTATATGTGACATGTCAAACTAGGGGTTATTATTCATGATTCTGAAAAACACTCCTTGGGCTAAAAACGGCCATAGCCACTTTAGTCTACTGGAAGCCCCCATGCATATAGGTCCCATGTTAGACCCATACATGTTGTTTAATGTAAACTTTTATGATTCAAATCAAATGTCATCTATAAGCTTAGCAGATGAGATGAAGCTTGGTTGCTAAAAGTTGCACGTTGAGCAATTTGAGTTATTAGCATAATATGTGACCATACCATTAACCATTAAAGGACCACTTCACCACTTTTCAACCTATCTTCATATAATAGGTAATAACTAATAATCATGATAAAATGGCACGATTTCTTTCTTCTCAGTCTGTGTCTCATAGGAGGGCTGTGGGCAGTTTAGAAACCGTCTTCCAGTGACATCATCATTAGGCAGATTATTTTTTAAACAAGATTTTTTTACAAAAATGTTTAGATTTTCATTATCGTGAGAACGATGGCTTCCATTTTCGCATTGCAACTTTTCAGGACTAGAAAGCCTGCAGTTTTTATTAGCTTGTATTCCCCATCGATGATGTCACTGGAAGACGGTTTCTGAACTGCCCACAGCCCTCCTATGAGGCACAGACCGAGTAGAAAAAGATTTGCGCCATTTTGTCATGATTATTAGTGAGGACCTATTATATGAAGATAGGTTGAAAAGTGGTGAAGTGGTCCTTTAAAGGAGCATTCAGTGATTTGGGTGATTTGGACAACCACCCAGTCCGCCCCGGTAACAAAATGTGCACATGCACGCTCTACAGTGGGGGGAAGTGCAACAGGCCAACAGCATGTGCACCAAGGCCCGCCCCCACTCGATTATGATTGGAGGAAGGCCCCTCTCATCCTGATTGGATGAAGGTTTTGCCACCCGCCACCAAAACTGAAACTAGGGTTTTTTGACCCCAGGGGCTCACTGGGGACAGGGAGGATTTCCTTATATGGTCAGCACACTCTATAGTAGGGAGGATTATCCAGAAAAAAAGAAAAAATAAGTGATATTTGAATTAAGTCAAATCACTGAATATACCTTTAACATCCTATATAAGGCAAAATTAAATTTAGAATGTTTTGCCTTATATAGGATGTTAATGGTATGGTCACATATTATGCTAATAACTCAAATTGCTCAACGTGCAACTTTTATCAATTTATCAAAAAATCACCATTTCTGGGTTCATGGAATTTCCAGTAGACTACTTGCCCAAATGTGATGACCTCATCACAGATGTAAAGATTTACACACAGATCATCAAATGTGATGACCTCATCACAGATGTAAAGATTTACACACAGATCATCAAATGTGATGACCTCATCACAGATGTAAAGATTTACACACAGATCATCAAATGCGATGACCTCATCACAGATTTAAAGATTTACACACAGATCATCAAATGCGATGACCTCATCACAGATTTAAAGATTTACACACAGATCATCAAATGCGATGACCTCATCACAGATTTAAAGATTTACACACAGATCATCAAATGCGATGACCTCATCACAGATTTAAAGATTTACACACAGATCATCAAATGTGATGACCTCATCACAGATTTAAAGATTTACACACAGATCATCAAATGTGATGACCTCATCACATTTGTGAAGACGGCTATGGAGTGTTTTTCGTGCAAAACTATAATGCTTGCAATTGATTCAGAATCATGAATAACCCCTAGTTTGATACATCACATGCTACTTAAAGCCTTATAGCCTATAGGTTTTCAATTGTACACCAATGTTCAACCCCTGAATTTACCATGATCCAAAATATAATCAATGTTTAATATGTTATTTGGATGAGCATGAGGATCATGAAAAAACCTTGAACGATTATTATTGCAATTGATTTTGGGTCACGCCCCCCCTTTTCTTTTTAGCTTAGATTGACTGGCCTAATCTGGTCCCTGACAGTCCATCAACATACAATAACTATACTGTACATCCTTTGCCTGAGGCAGAGGAAGAACACAGTGAGGGTGTGTTGTCTTATTGATCCGTATAACACCAGTTAATACCACCTGTTCAAAGTCCAAATTTCACACGTTACCGCAGTGAAATTTGGACCCATCTCTTGGAGCGGTGAGCCACAGTCAAGGAGCGGTGAGCTGCAGCCGTGGCGCGCTCTGGAATCATTTGATTAGTTGATTTGACCCCCCAATCCAACCCTTTGATGCCCATGAGTGCCAAGCAGGGAGGCATTGTGTCCCATTTTTCCAGTCTTTGGTATGACCCGGCCGGGGATCGAACCCCGACCTCCCAGTTTCAGGGAGGACACTCTAACCACAAGGCCACTGTCTGGTTAATTAACCCATTAAAATGGTAAATGTTTGCATTTATATAGAGCCTTATCCAAGGTGCTTTACAGAGATTGTGCATTACATTCACCCATTCACGGCAGCGGAAACCATGCAAGGCACCAACCAGCACATCAGGAGCAATTTGGGGTTCAGCGTCTTGCTCAAGGACGCTTCTCTGGGGGAGCCTGGGTTCAAACTGGCAACCTTGCAGTTACCACCCGGCCACTCTACCCCTGAGCCACCGCCACCACATTATTAAGACCTGAATCTGTGTCGCTTTAGCTTTTAACCATTTAGTGAGCTTGTAGATCTGCTATATTTGAAAAATTGTGAAAATGTGTGTAAATCTTTGAATTGTTCTTTCACAGTGAACGTTGTTTAACTCAAATCTTTGCTTCTGGGGGGTCCCTGGAACAACATATTTTGAGATGGGGGTTGGCGGCCAAAGGCGTATGATAAGAATCCAAGAATCCAAGTTCGGTGTGACCACCATAATGGTAAATCCAGAATCCAAAAATGAAGAAAAGATATTGATGAATGGTATTAATCTGAGACCCGAATTAACTACAACATGTACCGTACCACTCATAGGCTATAGGTAATGATTTATTACAGACATATTTATATCTAGTTTTTATGTTCAAGTCTCAGATTAATTCCATTCAAATTAAGTCATTTCTCATTGTGACAGACATCTAATGAATACTTCTATTTCAATATAAAGTTGATATAAAGGCCTTTAAAGACATGACATTACTGTCAGATCACAGGTTTACAGGTGTACAAATAAATAGGTGATTCTTTTTGGGTGCAAAATAAATAGGTGATTCTTTTTGGGTGCAAGATCTGTTTGTTTATTTCCCGAAAGAAAAAGAAGAGACAGAACATACACAATATATTTACATATATAGGCTAGTAAAGCTACACATACCATATCCATCTGGTGCAGTATGTACATACATGTGGTTAAACGTAATGTGTGTATGAATATAACAGCAGTCACTCTACATGGTACGGGAAGGCTGTTGGACATTAAACTAGAAAAGATATCAGTACGTTGTACACATAGACTGGGGTTGTACATGAGATTCAGGTGCAAAGAGAGTAACAACAACGCATTGTCAGGTTCAACCGAGTTGAAATGCCAAAACAAAGGATAAATGCGCAGGTTTATTTTTAACTGAAAATACCAATAATCAAAAATAATTGCTTCACCATTTAAGCCCTGTATTACTTCTTTGTAGATAAGATAAGAAGGGCATACTTGCTGTCATATTGACGAATTTGCCAGTCTGGCTCGTTTTGTTTTTGCTTTACCAGCATATACCGGTATGCAGTTTTAAATGGGCAGTCTCTTAACAATTGTCACTTAATTCGTGGCATGGAGGGAACCAGGTGGTGGTGTCCATCCACCTCATAATGACGGCCAGTGGATGACTCATATGCAGGTGAAGGACCTGAAAGTTTCCCCTTGCTTTTTATTGTAGCGAGTACTGCTTCTCACTCCACAGAGCGGAGGAGGCTGTGGTAACTGTGCTCATCAAGGGCACTGCTTGAGAGACAGTACTCACTACGAGCTTCACATGCATTTCTTTTATTTATTTATTTTAATTTGTGTAAAAACTGCCCTTGTATCAAAGGCAGGGGTTGTTGCTCATCATGTGAGGCCTGAACTGTTGAACTCTATCTATTGTGCTGCCATCAGTGGAAGAGCCCGCCTTGCCTTCATATTGTGTTAAGGCAATAGCTTTCAGCCTTGCACAGCAAGTTTTGCCGCTGCTGGGGTGGATTACATTGTATGCAGACTTTTATTAGCATCGATAGAGATCCGCCCAGTGTGGAAGTGGTTCAGGGTTTCTCCTGTCATCCGGGCCATTCAAAGTCCATTTTCTGGCAGGAATGAAGGGGGAACTGATGGCAGGTACTGCTCCAATTCCTCTGGGAAGAGTGCAGCATGGTGGTGGTTGCCATTCTCACACCAGTCTGAGATGGCTTCCCAGGCTGTGAATAAAATTGATTAATTTAGTAATAAGTCTCATAACGTAATTAATTCTGCTTTTGATTGTTTGTCTCAGAGGCACTTACGCTGATGTGTCCCCTTTTTTTGGAGCAAAAACACTGTGGCATTTATCTCATGGTTGTCCTGCAGGCTCTCCAACTTCCAATGTATCCCAGCAGGGGTGTTTGGTGGATATATCGCTGCATAAATCAAACATGTTTTATTAGTGTCAAACACAAGCAAGCACTGCCTAGGTTCAGAATCTTTCTCAAACAGGTGCTCTTCAATGAAACAGGTATATCATTTATAAACCCCTCTGATTGTTGAGTGAGAATAATCCTTAGGCACACCGTCTTCAGGTGAAAAAAAATATATGTTTATTGCTGAGCACTGAACACTTGAGCCTTCAAAGTGTATGAGGCCGAAGACAGACTGCTTCAGTATTCTTCTCCCTACTAGACTCGTGTGTGTGTGTGTGTGTGTGTGTGTGTGTGTGTGTGTGTGTGTGTGTGTGTGTGTGTGTGTGTGTGTGTGTGTGTGCACGCGCAGCACAGAAGTGAAGCACTGGAGAACACCAATGTTTTTATGAAATATTAACAACCGCACCCATTGTAACTACTAACTACCACCGTTAATGTAGTTACTGTCGGTACATATTTGAGATGCATTTGCAATTGCTGTGGATTTGTGTACAAGGAGGCACTGAGTACTGAGTGACATGCCTATTGTACGGTGAAAGCACATGCCATGATTTTGTAAGTGTAACTCCAATGCATGTCATATAAAGAGAAGTCACTGTCAGTGTTTAATACACCCAAGGCCAGATTTACTAAGCCTTTTGGGCCTCATTTTGGATACTGTATGCACTTAAACATTAATCATTGCATTTAAGATGCCAGGCACTTTGCCTGAGTATGTAATATGACCGTCAGTGTTTACAGTATACCAAACAGTGAATGTACGTTGTTACTCTGAACTCGGTAGAATCTGCACCTGGCTCGCTGATAACAAACTATCTTTACACCTGGGAAAAACTGAATCCATTCTCTTTGGCTCTATTAGTAATCTCAGCAAGGCAAATGGCTTCTTGGTTAGAGTGGGTGACAATGTTATCACACGTAAAGATGAAATTACCTACCTAGGTTCCATCCTGGAGGCTAATCTTTCCGGTGATAAAATGGCCACCAACGTAATCAAAAAAGTCAACCATAGAACAAGATTCCTCTACAGGATCTCCTCACTGGTCAACAAAAACACCTTGAAGACCTTAACAGGAGCCCTTGTACAGGGTTTCTTTGACTATGCATGCACCTCCTGGTACCACAGCACCTCAAAGGCCCTTAAAACCAGGCTCCAGACTTCCCAAAACAAACTGGTCAGGCTCCTACTTGATCTAGCCCCCCGAACCCACCTCACCCCTGCCCACTTCGACAGGCTGGAATGGCTTAGGGTCGACGACAGAGTACAGCATCTTGCAATGGGTCTGGTCCACAAGATTCGATACACCACCAAGATACCCATGTACCTGTCTAGATACTTCCTTAATGTTAACGAAGTCCACACCCACAACACCAGAGGGAGTGCAACGAACCATGTACAACCCAGATTCGGCACAAACAAGGGACTAAATTCTTTTCGCTCCTATGCCACCAAAATGTGGAACGCCCTACCAACTGTCATTAAGACATGCGAATCCCTTGACTCCTTCAAAACCGCTCTCAAAGGGCACCTACGGATGGCTGCAATTCGAAACTGGCCCCCGTAAAATCTGAATCCCCGCCCCCCCCTTTTTTCCCCTCACTGTATATATTTCTTTTCCCTTTTTACCTCCTTTTTGATGAATTCTTTTTTGATGAATTCCTGTTCTGTCTATAGAAGTGTCTATTTGTACGTCTCTAAATGTTTTGATGATTTGAACATGGTGGACCCTGTTGGAAACAAGTGTAATGCTTAATTGGGTCGTCCACTCACAGTTAACAGCCTTTGTATTGAGTTTGTGCTTGAAATGTACTGTAATTCTGCAAACTGTTAATAAATTCTTCAATCAATCAATCAATCAGTACAACATACTTTCATTTTATCAAAGCTGTTGCCTGTTGATCAGACCAGGCACCATGGTTTCTCTGAAGTGTCCGCCTGCACAGAGATCACCTGGAAAACATTTCAAGCAGAAGTAGGTAGAGTTTCTACTAACTTTTCAGTAAGTATAGCTCATTTTGGGTGAACATTTATGAATGACTTTATGAATGGCAAAATCATCATTGATTAGCTTTTTTCTTTTTGTTGAGGGGCGCTAGCCCCTCCTATATTCAGCTATAGTGTAGATCTTTGTCCTAACACAAACATTAAATGCCATTGACAATAAATGGAGAAGTTATATCATATGTAGACTAAATTTGATTAAATTCCCATTGACAATGGATGGAGAATTTACGTCATATGTGTCTGAGCAAATCTGTATTTTTTTGTCCTACACAATGATTAAATTCCCATTAATGAATGGATAATTTTACGTCATATGTAGATGTGCAAATCGGCTATTTTTTGTCCTAACACAAAGCTTAAAATCTCATTGACAACAAGATCACTTGTTTTGTTTTACATCATGAATATGTATGAGGATAAGAGCGCCCCTCACTTCACACGGATGAGATTTTTATCTGGTATAAATTGATGTGAGTAGCATCCCATCAGTAAATGTACTCACTGTATCACCAGGCATGCTATTGTTCCTGACGATGCCAGTCATGGTTACACAGCGCCTTTTACATGGCTTTTAGCAGGACAAAAGACGAGATATGCTCCCTCAGAATACAGATGGTCAATGTATGTCCTGTCCATCAATCGGCCAACCTGAAGGCCAGCCACCCACCACATCGCCTGCTTGGATTAGTCCATGTCAGAACACTAGAAGGCGATGTAGAAGGTATAAGAACATTGACATAATTTTAATAGCAAAGCTGAGAATTAAGCTTAATTTACAAAAGCCATTAACTGGGTTGTTCATATAGAGTGTGGTGGTAAATTAAAGTCCTTGTCAAGGAGGCCAGAATGGAAGTCAGAACCGTTGTTACCACGGTCCCATTTCGTAATTCTGATTTTATCGTACTAATGAAACTATACAAACTATTAACTAACTATACATTTTCATTTCAAGGCACCTTTAGGACAGCAAGGCGGGCATTGGGAGGATGATGCTGCAGTTTCAGCACCATTAAATCCAGGATTTCATTCCTGTTTGGAATGTTATGGCATCCAGGCGCCTGCTGAGCGTCCGGTACTCCGGTCGGATGGCATGTGGAATTTCATTTCTAGAGTGTGTATAAAGATATTTTTCAGAAGTTTGTACTTTGTTGTCTCTCTCTGTGAGTATTGAGTAAGATGTACATATATTATAACAAGACCTATTTTCGCCAGTGACTTATTACACCATATCCCTAAAATTCTTTGCCATTTTTGTACTATTTTGAAGCACATTTTTTGTACAAATAGCTGATCTACAAGCTCACAACGTGTCGATGTAGATCGGCTAGTTGAACCATTGAACAAAAACATGGCAACACATCATATACATACAAATAGTCATCATGAATCATACGTAAGCTAAGAACGTTTCAGATTTAGAAGGATTCGGAAGACTTTTTTTTTGTTTAGAATCAGCCTCTGTCCTAAATGGGTTAATTCACCCATTTTGGGCGGGAACCCCTTTTGGTGTTAGCATTATGTTATGCTTTAGCTATTGAAAAATAGCAGATCTACAAGCTCATAGCGCGCCACCGAGTGGCGCGCTACGAGCTTGTAGGTCTGCTATTTTTTTTAAATCGAAGAACCACTGACATAGACATAGTTTTCAGAAAACTGTCAGGATGTAGAAGACATTTTTAGAATCTGATCTCAGGTCAAAATGGGTTAAAAAAAAGCTCATGTTCTGCATGACTGCATCCCATGTCTCTTTACCAGTTGACGTCTTGCTGTAACTGCGATCAAAGTGGTGACTGCCAGTTCTCTGGGACTGATGCTGTTGGGAGAAGACAGGCTTTTAAAAGTGTCTGTTTGAAAAGTGATCCCTATTTATGTTTTATTATTGTATTATGTTAAAGGACCACTTCACCACTTTTCAACCTATCTTCATATAATAGGTCCTCACTAATAATCATGATAAAATGGGACGATTTTTTTCTACTCAGTCTGTGTCTCATAGGAGGGCTGTGGGCAGTTTAGAAACCGTCTTCCAGTGACATCATCATTAGGCAGATTTTTTTTTTAAACGAGATTTCTTTACAAAAATGTTTAGATTTTCATTCTCGTGAGAACGATGGCTTCCATTTTCGCATTGCAACTTTTCAGGACTAGAAAGCCTGCAGTTTCTATTAGCTTGTATTCCCCATCGATGATGTCACTGGAAGACGGTTTCTGAACTGCCCACAGCCCTCCTATGAGATACAGACCGAGTAGAAAAAAATTGCACCATTTTTTTCATGATTATTAGTGAGGACCTATTATATGAAGATAGGTTGACAAGTGGTGAAGTGGTCCTTTAATCATGATTAATGTGATTAATCATGATTAATATGTTGAGGATATGAGATCATGTTTATTTTTTACCAGTTGAGTGCTTGCTGTAAGTGTGGTCCATATGCGTATTGGTGTTAGTATAGGGGTCCTCCTCACTCAGTACATCAGGGACTGCATTGGGCAAAAGACGCCCATTATATTCAAACTGGGCACTTGAAAAGTGTTTCTAGTTTAGGGAAAAAAGAAAAAAAAGGAAGAATAGTGAACTTTTCCAGTTATTGACAGACACACTGAAATATCCTTTGTGTGTTTTTACATAATGTCCTATTCCTACTGTATACCTCACAGAGCCTTGATCCAGGTGTGGGTTTCCAAAGTGTGTAGCCATCGGACCCAGCCCTTTTAATGGCCTTTACCCATTGTTGGCTCCTCACCGGGTCATCAGGAAATCTATAAAAGGACGCCTGGCCTGTCCGGAACTTACATTTTGGTGCCGCACAGCCAACCATCGTGACTGTTGTGTGTGAAAAGACGCATTAGATAAGACAAAATAATGTGGACAGTTGAAGAACATAACATTGCATTCTGAAGACTGCATTGACTTGATCATACTTCATAAATAAGCTCACGGCAGAAACATCCAAAAAGATAAAGTCTTAAAAAGACAAAAGGAGTGTAGAAAAAGACTAAGAAACCAACGTTTCGGCAGATTACCCTGAAGAAGGCAGTTGCATCTGCCGAAAGTTCGAAACGTTGGTTTCTTAGGCGCGATTCTTACTCTGCGCCCTAATAAATAATCGTCACTTTGGCTATCAGTGTGTGCAGCCACTGTTTTTGTCTTTTTAGACCATTAGGAGAGATAACAGACAAACATTTGATAAAAAAATAACAATTCTTCTACATTCTCTTTTGTGTAGACTTCTTGTAAATTAACTTAAGTGATGCAGATGTTTAACAATAATTTAACTCTTGAGAGTGTAAAATGAAACCAAATGGATCCATTTGGTTTCATTTTACACTCTCAAGAATTAAAGATCTATAAGGGTCCATTTGGTTACCAACTATATAGCTGCATGGGGACCACCTGGAACCCCCCCAAGGACCACTGGTGGTCCCTGGACCTCTGATTGAAAACCACTGGCCTACTTGAATACAATTTTGAGGTACCTATAGTATACTTGAGTATGTCTTCAATGCTTTAAGCAAATATTGTACTTTGTACTCCACTATAATTATTTGCTAATTAAGTCAGTGGTTACTTGCAGATTTAATTATTATCCATTAAATCCATTTAAGACCTATTTCTGCTTCATATGTTCAACAATAGCTAATAACAATAATAATCTGATCTACAGGCCCATTGTAGATATGCCCTTTTGAAAGGATATTGACAAATGTTGAAAGCTTGAAAAGATGAGTACTTTTATTATGCCATTACTTTGGAATTTTTATAGGCCTATTTCTACATTGTGGTATTGATACTATATACTAGTTCAACTATAGCCTAATATATTAGAGTAGGCTACTTATAACTTCTTCCACCACTGCTGACCTATAGCCCTAGAATTGTGGACTGTGCATATAATATATTTGGGCAGATCATAAATTAATTCCATATGATATTTATACATTTATGATTTCTATTTACAAATATGTCCATAAACCTATTTACCAGATAGACTATAGGCTACTTACATTGTTTCACGTTCAGTTCAGTGTCAAACTATATTGGTGTTAGAAGTTAACTAAGTATTTATATTCCTTGGCGTTATATTCCTTGGCGTTTTATAACCACTTCTCTTTGCTGTTTCGTTGAACTTATGTGCTGAACGCAGCCCACAAAATGCCAGTCACTATTTACTTCCTTGTGTTGCGTCGTATTTAGTGACCCATCGAGTTCAGTTACCGCAGCGTCCCCCACGTGTGGCCATTGTGAATTGAGTAACACAATTCGACGGGCCACTAGATTGGTCGTAACAGCGGTGTCCGCCTATTCCTCGCCCCAGTCGCCCGTCGTCACCCGGTAGTGTCCGCCTCCAATAAGCAGCACGGACGGCAGCAGCAGCGTGGTTACGACACCGTTTTTACAACAATAACACACAAACATGTTAAAAACATGTGCTTCTGTGTTGTTGTGTCCGCGAGCTTTGACGTGCACGCGCTGCTTCTCATTCAGAACAGCAACAGGTGTGACACATTTATTATTATTAGCCTATTATACAGTATTATTGAAACTACTTTATTTGTTATTCAGTTTCATACAGTCCAGCAAAGCTGTCACTGTCAAAGTCTAGCTTTAGTTGAATCTATGCCAACATTTAACTGCGTCGTCCGTCGCAGCCTAAAAGAACACACAGCTTGTTTCTTTTAAGAAATTATCGTCTTAAAAACATTTGGTTAATTATTTCTGTCTGTCTACATGAGGCGAGGAAATGAATGAATGACTCAGACAGACCATAGAGTATATAAAAGGACAGACAGACAGACAGACAGACAGACAGACAGACAGACAGACAGACAGACAGACAGACAGACAGACAGTCACAGACACTAGGCAGGCAGACAGACAGACAGACAGACACTCAGACAGACAGACAGACAGACAGACAGACAGACACACTAGGCAGGCAGGCAGACAGACAGACAGACAGACAGACAGACAGACAGACAGACAGACAGGCAGGCAGACAGACAGACAGACAGACACTAGGCAGGCAGACAGACAGAAAGAATGCTGAACATTTTTGCATTCATTTTGTTTGACAGGTGGTGACAGTGTTCGGCCACTAGAGGGGGTCAGAGTGCTGGACTTGACAAGGTAGGCAATCTGTCACTGTTAATTTACTGAATCTCTGAACCTTTTATTAACAGTTATAGAGTGATGTAAAACATCTGTCCCTCACTTATACTCTCGGGGTGTGTGTGTGCGCATGCGTGGGTGGCAGGGTGCTGGCAGGTCCGTTTGCCACTATGATTCTCGGTGACCTGGGTGCGGAGGTCATTAAGGTGGAGAGACCAGGTGGGTGGATGGAACTGTTTAATCACAATCAACTTTATTGACACGTCACAGGTTTACGGGTGTAAAACAAGTGGTGCATTTATAATAATAAGCGCTTTGATCCAAGGCGCTTTACATAGATTGTGCATTACATTCACCCGTTCACATATACCATGCAAGGTACGAACCTGCACATCAGGAGCAATTAGGAGTTCAAGAAGCAACGGAGACATAATCACCGAAAACATAATTTCTGATCCTTTTCGTACTGTGTGTGTGTGTGTGTGTGTGTGTGTGTGTGTGTGTGTGTGTGTGTGTGCGTGTGCGTGCGTGTGTGCGTGTATGTGCGTGTGACAGGAGCGGGAGATGACACCAGGTCCTGGGGTCCACCGTTTGTGGGAACAGAGAGTGCTTACTTCCTCAGCGTGAACCGTAACAAAAAGGTAAATAATCTCCGGTCAAACTGTCATGTTGTGTTGTTTCTCAAACCTTTCTCATTTCAACGACCACCCATAAGTCTGAGGCCTGGGCTACACATATATGGATCTTGCATTGAACACAGGATAAAATCACTGCAGTAGCAGGTTTCAATTGTAGGCTATATTATATTTGATTTTTATACTTATGAGGTGCCAATCATATTTTTGAGTGGTGTAAACCACTCCAACAACTGGCTTTGTACCCGTGTCTGTTCGTACCAAATCACACCCGTGTGAACTGAGTGGTGTAAGGTCTTATATAGCCTGATCAGCTGTGGTCTGACGTAATGTCTGACGTAATGAAATCACACCCGGGTGAACTGGGTGACCGTAGCAACCATGCTCATTTTTTGGTACGAACAGACAGACAGACAGACAGACAGACACGTAAACTAACAAAGCCAGTCGTAGGAGTGGTTTACACCACTCAAAAATGTACCCGTGTCTGTTCGTACCAAAAAAAAATCACACCCGTGTGAACTGAGTGGTGTAAGGTCTTATATAGACTGATCAGCTGTGGTCTGACGTAACGTCTGACGTAATGAAATCACACCCGTGTGAACTGGGTGACCATAGCAACTATGCTCATTTTTTGGTACGAACAGACACGTAAACTAACAAAGCCAGTTGTAGGAGTGGTTTACACCACTCAAAAATGTACCCGTGTCTGTTCGTACCAAAAAAAATCACACCCGTGTGAACTGAGTGGTGTAAGGTCTTATATAGACTGATCAGCTGTGGTCTGACGTAATGTCTGACGTAATGAAATCACACCCGTGTGAACTGGGTGACCATAGCAACCGTGCTCATTTTTTGGTACGAACAGACAGACAGACAGACAGACAGATAGACAGACACGTAAACTAACAAAGCCAGTTGTAGGAGTGGTTACACCACTCAAAAACCTCTTCAGACTCCACCAGGGTGTGCCCTTTATTACCTAAACAGGAGAGAGATGTGCCATATATGTGCACGGCGACCCACTGTATACTTTCTTCTCACCAACAACGCTATTTGATGCGATTGCATTCACACCTCTCTCTCTCTCTGCACCCTCTCTCTCTCTCTCCCTCCATGACCATGACCATGAAATGGAGAGCAAAATACAGCACGAGAATATAGTTTCACATGCGGCTATGCACACACCACGCATAGACTGGGTCCTTATTGGTAGGTTCATATCCACAGTTTATCTTTCTGCTTTGTAATTATTTGTTTGGTCCAAAATATTGTACTTGTTGTTGTGATTTGTCACGACTCGAGTTGGCTTTGTACAATGCTGTACAATGTCTTTAAATAAATACTTTTTGAAATGTCTATGGGAAAAATGCATTGGGAATTATTTCCTGGGCCTGGCGTTGTCATGAAAGGGGGCGGGACCGCGACGCTCTATTAACCTATTGTTCAAGCTTCGCACTCTGCACCAATACAAATTAAATCACCAGTCCGCACTGGACTAGTAGGCTGATATATTTATTATTATTGGATGCAGCAGAGCAGAGCCTTTGCTCGCTGCAGTTGATGCAACATATGTTTTAAAGTTGTTAACAGTGATATATAAACAT
>NC_136801.1:34906328-34948828 GCF_951216825.1 Electrona antarctica
GCTGCTGAGGGTGTCAGGGAGGGGCGGAGACGGGCAATGTTTCTGAGGTGAAAGAAGGCGGTTTTTGTGATGTGGTTGATGTGGGGGAGGAATGAGAGAGTTGGGTCAAAGATGACACCTAAGTTGCGGATGCGTGGGGAGGGTTTGACAAGGGAGCCGTCGATGGTAAGTGAGAAGTCCTGAGTGGAGCGGGTGAGGGAGTCGGGGCCGATGATGATTATTTCTGATTTGTTGCAGTTGAGTTTGAGGAAGTTTTGTTGCATCCAGGTTTTTATTTCTGTGAGGCAGGTGGTGAGGGTGGAGTGAGTGGCTGCGGTGATGGTTGTGGTGGAGAGATATAATTGTGTGTCGTCAGCATAGCAGTGAAATTGAAGGCCGTGGTGGCGAAGGATCTGTCCGAGGGGGAGGATGTATATGGTGAAGAGCAGGGGGCCAAGCACAGAACCTTGGGGGACACCGTGAATGACTGGGGCAGTGGAGGAGGTGCAGTTGTTGATTGAGATGAATTGCTGACGGTCAGACAGGTAGGATTTCATCCAGGAGAGGGCGGTGCCAGATAGACCAAGGGAGGAGTGGAGGCGTGAAATGAGGATGGAGTGATTAATTGTGTCGAAGGCAGCACTGAGGTCGAGGAGGATGAGGATGGAGAGGGAACCAGAGTCGGCAGAGCGGAGGATGTCGTTGGTGACCTTAAGGAGAGCTGTTTCGGTGCTGTGGAGTGAACGGAAGCCAGATTGGAAGGTCTCATAGAGGTTATTGTTGTCTAGGTGGGATTTGAGTTGAGAGGCAACTGCTCGTTCCAGTATTTTGGACAGAAAGGGGAGGTTGGAGATGGGCCGGTAGTTGTTGGGGGTGTTGGGGTCAAGACCTGGTTTCTTGAGGATGGGGGTGATGGCGGCCAGCTTGAGGGCAGGAGGGACAGAGCCAGTGGATAGGGAGGAGTTTATTATATTGGTGATGATTGATGAGAGTGATGGGAGGCAGGCTAAAACTAGGGTGGATGGGATAGGGTCGAGGATGCTGGTGGAGGATTTCATGCCTGAAGTTATGGAGGAAAGGTCAGATGTGGTGATTTCTGTGAAGGAGGTGAGTGGATGGTTGGAGAGTAGAAGGGTGGCGTGTTCGGGGGCAGGGGGGGAGGGGGGAGAGGAGGTGGCGAGTTCAGAGTGGATATTGTCGATTTTGGATTGGAAAAATGAAAGGAATGATTCACATTTGGTGGTGGTGAATGAGGTGGTGGTGGTGTCCATGGGTTTGAGAAGTTTTGTTATGGTGGAGAAAAGTGTCTTGGGGTTGTTGCTGCCGGATTGTATGATGGAGGAGTAGTGGGAGGTGCGTGCTTTGTTGAGAGCATCCCGGTATTGCTGTTGGTGAAGGTTGTGCATGTCAGAGTGAATGGTGAGACCGGTTTTCTTTGAGAGCCGTTCCAGTTGCCGGCCCTTGCCTTTGAGTTGACGGAGGTGGTCGGTGTACCAGGGGGCGGAGTGGGTGTAGGAGACAGACTTAGTTTTTATGGGGGCGAGCTGGTTGAGACAGGAGGACAGTGCACTGTTGTATCTGTCTACCAGATCAGTGGGGGAGGAGTTTGGGGTGGGGGTGTGGTCGGAGATGGTGTCAGTCAGTAAGGCAGACGAAATGCAGCTCAAAGTGCTTTACAGAGCAATGGAGGAAAAAAAGAAAAGAAAAGCAAGGCATAAACATTAAAACACTCCCTGAGACATTAAGCATGTCTCTCCCTGAGACATTAAGCATGTCTCTCCCTGAGACATTAAACATGTCTCTCCCTGAGACATTAAGCATGTCTCTCCCTGAGACATTAAGCATGTCTCTCCCTGAGACATTAAACATGTCTCTCCCTGAGACATTAAACATGTCTCTCCCTGAGACATTAAACATGTCTCTCCCTGAGACATTAAACATGTCTCTCCCTGAGACATTAAACATGTCTCTCCCTGAGACATTAAGCATGTCTCTCCCTGAGACATTAAACATATACATTTATATATACATCTGTGTTCTCCTACACAACTAACTAAAAGCGTATATAGTAAACAATTACAATTTACAAGAGCAGTAATGCAATACAGTGAGGACATGAATAACAAAAAATTAAAAGATCAATTAATATGGTTCTATGTCAGTGGTTCTCAAAGAAGTTCATGTCAAGGACCCCCAGAATGATATGTAATTGGCCACCGACCCCCATCTCAAAATATGTTGGTCCAGGGACCTCCCCAGAAGCAAAGATTTGAGTTAAAAACGTTTGAAAAAAACGTCAGTCAGTCAGTCAGTTAGACAGTCAGTTATCCAAACATGCATCAGTGCAGTCTCTTGTAACTGGCCTGCTGTTCCCACAGAGCACCACTAGATGTCCCCAAACACCAGCAGAAAACTCTTGTCTTTTTATTGCTTCGTCTAACATTGCACCATTTAATACAATAAATAAATTTGACACAGATCCAATGATCCTATATAACTCATTCAGTTCCAGACTCTCTCTGTGTGTGTGTGTGTGTGTGTGTGTGTGTGTGTGTGTGTGTGTGTGTGTGTGTGTGTGTGTGTGTGTGTGTGTGTGTGTGTGTGTGTGTGTGTGTGTGTGTGTGTGTGTGTGTGTGTGTGTGTGTGTGTGCGTGTGTGTGTGCGTGTGTGTGTGTGTGCGTGCGTGCTCGACTGCGTGTGTGTCGTATTGTATTGTATTGTATTAATGGTCGTTGCCATTGAAACCATGTATCAGCATATTTAAGCTTTTTTTTAAATTTAATGTAATTTTGTAATTTAATGCCCTGCTTCATCGTATAAGATTGTCACGTTAAAATAGCAAATTGTGACACTTCCTGGCACTATTGGAACTCGACCAAAAAACATTTGATTTCTTCTTTTTCCTTTTTCCGTTTATAGCCATATGAACACAGTTTGAATGTTGAAGAAGGTTTTTTATCCCAACAGATAGTCGTTTTAGAGTCATTAAATGGTTACAATTACATTGCAAAAAATGTCAGCTGTTTCTGAGGTTTCTCTGCATATTTTTGGGATGGGAACATTATCCTCCATATATGTATAGGCATCCTCCTATATGTTTTTTGATTGAATTGATTGCAATATTTATCAACAGTTTGCAGAATTACAGTACATTTCGAGCACAAACTCAATACAAAGGCTGTTAACTGTGAGTGGACGACCCAATTAAGCATTACACTTGTTTCCAACAGGGTCCACCATGTTCAATTCATCAAAACATTTAGAGACGTAAAAATAGACACTTCTATTATTCTATATAGACAAAGAACAGAACAGGAATTCATCATAATGGAGGTAAAAAGGGAAAATAAACATACAGTGAGGGAAAAAGGGGGGGGCGGTGGGGGGGGGGTGTATTGTTCTCCAGTTACACGCAGCTGAGCACGGCCCACTAGTTGTTTCTGTGACACAATAGTAAACACAACAACATCATTCTTGTTGACATGATGCTGTATCTTGTACAGGGGGTCATCCAACATGTCCGTATTTGAAACGGACAAGACTTGGTCTTGTCCGTGGCAAATGTTAGATTTTCTGTTTTACACGCCATTATAATGTTCTCATTTTGCTCATAACACCCACTTACTGAATGTCAAGTCTCCAGGTTTTCTTCAGAATAAGTATGACACTTATTTATTGTGACACTGTGGCACATTAGGAGTCCAACTAGTGGTTGAGTGGTTCTCAAATGTTTCATTTGAAGAGACCCCCTTAACTCTGAGAGTGTTCAAATGGAACCTAATGGACCAAATGGTCCATTTGGTTCCATTTGAACACTCTCAGTGTTACAGACCTATTGTGGTCATTCAGGGCTATCTATTCATGTGATTCTGGTAATATGATTGTCCACTCATTCTGTGGCATTCTCAGTCTGTGGCAAACATGGAATGTTTACAAAAATGTCCACGGCAAGCCAACATGACCCTTGATCTTGTAATAACAGTATAAAGTAACTTTACCCGCCGTCCACTGATCAGTCAAGTCACTGCGCAGTTTTGTGCTTTCCACCTGACGGAGACGGCGCGTTTATTAGGGCTGATGTGAGCAGCTGTTACCAGGCAGATTTACTCACGCCTTAATGTTATTGTTGTGTCTGATTGATCGTTTCCGACGCATTACAATGTGTTGTGTTTTTATTGTCCTTGCGGCCGAACCTTCTTATTTGTCGCGTTTGGCGGAAAATTGGAGCAAGGCTCTTTTAAGCTGTTCCAGCTGATGCACACACGCACGCACGCACGCACGCACGCACGCACGCACGCACGCTGACACACGCACGCACGCCCGCACTCCACTCAGAGTTTCTCTCCCCCCACCCCTCTGGTGCCTTTCCTCTCTGCATTCTCTCTCTTTATCTCTCTATCTCACTCTAGATCTCTCTTTCTCCTCCCTCTCTCTCTCCTCCTGCTCAATCTCTCTCTCCTCCTGCTCAATCTCTCTCTCTCCTCCTGCTCAATCTCTCTCTCTCCTCCTGCTCAATCTCTCTCTGTCTGTCTCTGTCTCTGTCTGTCTCTCTCTGTCTCTGTCTGTCTCTCTCTCTCTCTCTCTCTCTCTCTCTCTCTCTCTCTCTCTCTCTCTCTATCTCTCTCTCCATCCCCTCTCTTCCTCTTAGTCTCTCTATCCGTCCCAGCTCTATCACTCCCCCCACCGATCTCTCCTCCTCTCTATCCCTCCATCCTTGTTCTTCCTCCCCCACCTCCACCTCTCCCCCACCCCTTCCTTCCAAAAAAGACTCCATTTCCCATGAGGCCTCATTAGAGTGTGACAGCTGCTGCATGCAGGACTCTCCACATAGTTGTAGATTTATGACGTCCAACATCCTGACTACAACGCACGCACGCACGCACGCACGCACGCACGCACGCACGCACGCACGCACGCACGCACGCACGCACGCACGCACGCACACACAAACACACACACGGCATCTTTTTTTTTAACCTTTTGTTAACAAATGTGATCTCGTACATCCGGTATTTTCAGTGCCCGACTGTGTTGCGGAACTAAGTGTAAATCAGGCATAACTCTAACCCTGACTCCCAAATCTGACCTATACATGTATAATCCTGACCGCTAAACGTAACCTCTAAATGTGTGTGTGTGTGTGTGAGAGAGTGTGTGTGTGTCAGTCAGAACATAGTCTTGCAAACTGCTGGGTCAGTTCAGTGTTGCATTTTTTAAGATTTGTTTTTGGCTTTTCTGCCTTTATTGATAGTATCAAGTGAAGACTGACAGGAAAGAGGGAGAGAGAGAAGGGGAGAGACACGCAGCAAAGGTCGTCATGAACAGGACTCGAACACGCGGCACGCTGTCAGGCCAAAGCCTATATGCGGCATGCGCCCCAGTGTTACATTTCTTGTGCACACTGCCAAATAAAAAGGGCCAAGGAGGACTTACAGTCTACTCATTTCTCTCCCCCATATTATATGATGTAATTGAGTTCCACAGCGTGTTTCATGTTGTAAGCACAGTAAGTAAGAGAGGCTTATTGTCGGTACCAGCCAGGGTGCGGGAGTCTATCCCCGTTTCAATGCGCTAGACCTCTGGGAGAAGGATTGCTGAGGTGGAGCGCAACACCCACCATCAGCTCCCATAGTACTTACCGCAAGACATCACGCCGTGCTCCTCATACGCTGAGTTGGCGGAGCCCGGGTTCGAACCCATGGCCTTGCGGTCGACAGGCGAGTGCTCCACCGACTGAGCCACAACATTTTCATGTTGTATTTTGTTGCTGTCGGGCAGAAACCATGTTGAATCTCCATATTTCAACATTTCCGCGACCTGTGTGTGTGTGTGTGTGTGTGTGTGTGTGTGTGTGTGTGTGTGTGTGTGTGTGTGTGCGTGTGCATGTGTGTGTGTGTGTGTGTGCGTGTGTGTCTGTCTGTGCGTGCGTGTGTGCGTGCGTGCGTGCGTGCGTGCGTGCGCGCGCACGCTTAACAGATTGACTGCATATTTAAATGTAGGAACAGAACATTTTATTTTTACTCAATCTGTTTCCCCACACAAATTGGTCTGTGACCCTCAAATGGGTCCCGAGCCACTGTTTGGGAACCCCTGTCCTAGACAGCATGGTCGTTGTGTCAAAGTACTGTATAGTCAGTCCCATAGCGGAGACGGTCCATCCAATAACAGAACGGCGGTCAAATGATTTGGCGGGTGGATGCGAGCAGGCTGCAGTGAACACTGGATGTACGTTCGCCGTTTCAGACTGCAAGCAGCTTGGGGAGCTCACTGTCTCTCTCCCCGGTCTCAGCGCCTCCAAAAGCAAAATGACCATTTGGGACATGAACGATTTCCGTGAGCAGAGATTTGCATTTTCAAATGATGGCGACCGACAGACAGACAGACAGACAGACAGACAGACAGACAGACAGACAGACAGACAGACAGACAGACAGACAGACAGACAGACAGACAGACAGACAGACAGACAGACAGACAGACAGACAGACAGACAGACAGACAGACAGACAGACAGACAGACAGACAGACATTGTGTGAGTGTATTCCAGATGTTCAGTGAATGTTTGAGGTTTGGTTGAAGCTCACACTAATCGTCTTCACAGCCAATTAGAGAGAATCTCACAGGGTGTGTGTGTGTGTGGGGGGGGGGGACCACTATGGTCCCGGGTGTGCACTCAGGACCACTTGGCAGATGTTGTGGTAGTGTGAATGCTACATACCGTTCCCCGGAGCGGATCACCCAACCGTTCCCGGGACCGCATGGAGGTACTCTCTGGAACGATTGTCGATTGAAGTGTACTTGGATACGGATCGATGCAATGTGAAAGCATCAATTACAGCTGGATGAAGTGTACTCGGATACGGATCAATCAAGGCCAATGTGAATCATGGCCATGCTGCAGGGACCAGGCAATCATATTCGGGAACAGTTTGAATCAAACAGACTCAAGTGTGAAGCAGCCAAACGCCCCCATAAGAATAGTTCAGTCACCAGCTAGAAGGTCCTGGGTTCGATTCCCGCTCGGGACGCTGTGGGCGCTGGGGGCGTGCTCCCTTCTCCGCGTCATCAGTGCCCATACCCGAGGTGGGGTTGGCGAAAGGGCCTTTCTGTGTGGAGTTTGCATGTTCTCCCCGTGTCCCCTAGGGTAGGTACCCTCACAAAAACATGCAGTAATCCTGGTCTCTAAAAACTACCTCCCCCTGGCCAGCCGGGGCGCCTGATGGAGGGGAAAGGAACTGGTCGGAATAACAAATTCCCCCTGTCAGGTGAAAAGAAGCAGCTTGGACTCCTCATGCATAGAAGGAGGCATGAGGTCAGCCCGCTGCCCCCCCCATGTTGGCAGAGGAAGTGTAGCGCCCAGGATTACATTAGATATTGGCACTGGGTGAAAAAACTGGGTTGCAAAATCGTGAAAAAAAAAAAGAAGAAAACTCACAAATAGATTGAACAAATATTTATTATACAATGAGAATAGTGTGCGTATAACATTGTATCTTGGTGTTCGGCTCTGCTACATTTTTCTCCCTGCTCGACACAATTAAATACCATCATTAAACATCTGCTATTCTGTTCCCCCATGGGAGAATCATTAGAATTAAAACAAATATTGTGAGGAGCGTTTTTCTTGGTCCTCACAAGAGAAATGGTTAAAGCAATATGTTCATGTTTTGATTTACAATAAGAGAAATGGTTCAAAC
The DNA here is from genome assembly GCF_951216825.1 of Electrona antarctica. Lineage (NCBI taxonomy): Eukaryota > Metazoa > Chordata > Actinopteri > Myctophiformes > Myctophidae > Electrona > Electrona antarctica. Next base: position 34,914,006 of record NC_136801.1, read on the forward strand.
AATATGTTTTTATATTTAGATTTACAATAAGGAAACTATTCATAGATAGTTTGTTTTAGGGGTTAGCGTTGAAACAAACATGACTTTGTAGAGCGGCTATTTCCGTATTTTAGTTTAAAACGTGTGAAAGAGAGAGAGACAGCGAGAACACGTGTGCCTCGTTGAGTAGTGGGGGGGACATGTAGCCCCCTCCATAGTTCACTCTCTCTTCCTCTCTGGCTTTTCTCTCTCCCCATTCTGTCCGTGACACACACACACACACACACACACACACACACACACACACACACACACACACACGCACACACACGTGCGCACGCTGTGCGGTTGGGTTAGTGACGTGTTGAGGTTTGTGCCCTGCTGTGTCGGAGGAAACGGGGACCTGCAAGACATTTAGAAGATACTGAGGTTTTAGGAGAAAACAAGAACACTCTTTAGAAACGGAAGGTTATTTAGTGCATGTCTGGACTATTTCTAGACCATGTATAAGTCCCATTGAAGTGAGGCGTCATACACTGCTGCTGTGTTCTGTTTTTTTTACTTTTTCTCCTCTGTAAATAATAGCCATTTGTATTTGTTTAACCCATTTTTACCTGAGATCAGATTCTAAAAATGTCTTCTACATCCTGACAGTTTTCTGAAAAAGCTATGTTTCTATGTCAGTCGTTCTTCGATTTTTTCAAAAATAGCAGACCTACAAGCTCGTAGCGCGCCACTCGCGCTACCGAGTGCAGTCGGGAGAGCCCACTGCATTGACCCCTCCATTGTGTGTGTGTGTGTGTGTTGTGCGTGCGTGCGTGCGTGCGTGCGTGTGACCGTATGCATGCAGGTTATGGTCAGACTGGCCCTCAGTCACAGACTCCAGGTTATGACTCCATCGCCTCGGCCGTATCGGGAATGATGCACATTACTGGACCTGAGGTGAGTGTGTGTGTGTGTGTGTGTGTGTGTGTGTGTGTGTGTGTGTGTGTGTGTGTGTGTGTGTGTGTGTGTGTGTGTGTCAGTATAAACGGTCCATCCATCCATCTTCAACCGCTTATCCGTAGTCGGGTCGCGGGGGCAACAGCTCCACCAGAGAGCTCCAGACTTCCCTCTCCAGAGCAACATTAGTAACTTCCTCCTCGGGGATCCCGAGACGTTCCAAGGCCAGTGAGTCGATGTGTTTCCTCCAACTGCGCCTTGGTCTGCCCCGGGGTCTCCTCACAGTGGGACGTGCCTCGAGGACCTCCCATAGGGAGACGCCCGAGAGGCATCCTAACCAGATGCCCGAAACACCTACGCTGGCTCCTTTCCAGGCGAAGAAGCAGCAACTCTATTCCGAGTCTCTCTCGCGTGACTGAACTTCTCACCCTATCTCTAAGGGAGATGCCAGCCACCCGTCGAAGAAAAATAATTAAAGAATCATTAGGAACGAAGATTGCTCGGTAGACGGAGAGCTTTGCCTTCTGGCTCAACTCTCTTTTCGTCACAACAGTGCGGTACAGCGACTGCAATACCGCCCCATGCCGCTCCGATTCTCCGGCTGACCTCCTTCTCCATCCTCCCCTCACTCGTGAACAAAACCCCAAGATACAGTTGGGTGCCACCGATATTGTCCCTTATCATTTGACCCATTTAGGCCTGACCTCAAAATTTAAAAAAAATCCTTCTAAATCCTCCAGTTTTCTGAAATAAATATTTTCACGATTTTTCAAAAATAGCAGACCTACAAGCTCGTAGCGCGCCACTTGGTGGCGCGCTATGAGCTTGTAGATCTGCTATTTTTCAATAGCTAAATTACAACATAATGTTTAAAACACCAAAAGGGGTTCCCGCCCAAAATGGGTTAACTGTCCTTTTACACAGATCACGCAAACCTCAGCAAAAAGAAAAGGACAATATCGATGGCCTCCAACTGTACTCTTTCACCTGGGGTAATGCCTCATTCCCTACCCGGACTGCACAATCCACCGTATAAATGGTAATTAAGCAGTGGTTTTCTTTTTTTTTATCATCATGTATTTTGAGGATTTTTTCTTTTTTTTTTACATAAACACAAAGACAACACAGACTTACAATACAAGACAGTTACTTAAAAAATATATATATACAATAATATATATAAGAACAACAATGAAGAACAAAGAAAATGAAAGAAAAAGGAAAAAAGATATATAATAATAGTTCCCAAGTGGTACAGGGTTGTGGAAGTGGAATGCATGTGTGCAAAGTGATGGTGGGAAGAACTGCGCTCTTCGATATAGTCCAAAAAGGGGGTCCATACCTCTACGAATACATCTGGCTTATTTTGTGTTTCGTATTTAAGTCTCTCAAGTGGTAGTAGTGACATTATTTGGGCCGTCCACATATGTTCTGAAGGTAGCTCATCTGTCTTCCATAAAATTAAGATACATTTCTTTGCTAAGAATCTAAATAGATCAAATAGTTTCCTATGGGCAGAGCTCATATTTACATTTGGGTCAGCCCCCAAGAGATATAACAGAGGAGATTTGATCGTGAATTATTTGCCAAAAAGGTTTTATTTTTGGACAAAACCAGAACATATGCGGGTAGGTACCCAAATGCAGTTTACATCTGTTGCATAGGGGAGAGTTCTCCCTGGACATTTTGTTTAGACAAACAGGGGTTAAATATGTTTTGAAAATGAACTTGTAATTATGTTCCAGGATTCTAGGAGTAAGTGAAGATAGATTTACTTTTGCACATATTGTTGTCCATGTTTCCTGACCAATAACAACATTTAAATCTTTTTCCCATATCCTTTTCAGAGGCTGAAAGGATGATGTCACTCTACCATTAAGAGTTTTATAAATATTAGAAGTAAATTTTGACATAGATTGGGTGTTGATGATGCATTGTTCTATCTCATCTATGTGAGACCTAAACATGTTTTTCTTAATCAAAGATTGTAAAAAGTGTCTTCATTGTAAGTACTGGAATGAGTTTGTGGAAGACAGACCAAATTCCTCCTTCACCTCTGGAAAGGACTTAATGTTTGTACTACTGAGTAGACAGCCTAAGTTGTTAACACCTTTGTTAGTCCACCTTTGCAAACCAATCTCACTTAGACTTAAGCAGTGGTGTTCCCGCGCGTCCGTATCCATCCCATAATGCTGCTGATGTGTGTGTGTGTGTGTGTGTGTGTGTGTGTGTGGTGTGTGTGTGTGTGTGTGTGTGTGTGTGTGTGTGTGCTGGTTGCTAGGGTGGTGAGCCGGTGAGGCCGGGCGTCGCCATGACGGACCTAGCAACGGGCCTGTACGCACACGGGGCCATCATGGCCGCCATGCTGCTTCGACACAAGACGGGAAGAGGGACACATCTGGACTGTAACCTGCTGTCCTCACAGGTACACACACTGTGTGTGTGTGTGTGTGTGTGTGTGTGTGTGTGTGTGTGTGTGTGTGTGTGTGTGTGTGTGTGTGTGTGTGTGTGTGTGTGTGTGTGTGTGTGTGTGTGTGTGTGTGTGTGTGTGTGTGCGTGCGTGCGTGCGTGCGTGCGTGCGTGCGTGCGTGCGTGCGTGCGTGCGTGCGTGCGTGCGTGCGTGTCCATTAGTCATATGGTTTATGGTCGAGTCCTTGGTGGAGTTTAGATGAAGACCTCCATCAGTCTTTGAACGAAGGACGAGTATAGACGAGTGGGTGGAGATGAGGGGGGGAGTGAGCAGAACGGGAGGTCCTCAGCAGTCAACACCCCCCCCCCCCCCCCCCAAAAAAAAAACCCCAACAAACAAACGTTGATGGCATTGCAAATCCCCATACACAGTATCTCATCAATATGATGATATATCTCAGATCCAAATATTGTACTCCACTACATTCATTTGAAGGCTTTAATTACAAAACATACATTAACCACTTCAGCCCTACTGCACGTACATACAAATTGACATTTTTTAGGCTGTGTCGGGACCCAAGACAAATAGACAATACCCTTCTGAACTTTGGGTTAAAGATGGAGTGCCGTGATCTTTGTATCTTTTCTCAGTGTTTCATGTGTTTATGAGGTGACAGACTGACAGTAGTTCATTAGACCCCTTGGTGTGTTTTTATGTGCAATGATGTCTTCCGTTTGTATTTTGGGTTTCTTCGTGGAGGCTGAAACATTGACTATCAAACAGTGATATTGTGACATCACACTATCATCGTAATCGACTGAAACTCTTGTCACATTGTTTACAATCGTAAGGTCTTTCTCCAGTGTGGATGCACTGATGTTGCCTTGACCGCACGGCATACTGGAACTCTTGTCACACAGTTTAGAGTGGTAAGGTTTTTTCTCCGTACCTCTGTCACACCGTTTACAGAGGTACGTTTTTTCTCCAGTGTGGAGACGCTGATGATTCACCCAGCCAACTGAAACTCTTGTCACACAGTTTACAGTGTAAGGTTTTTCTCCAGTGTGGATACGCTGGTGGCCCTTCAAGTGATCTAACCGACTGAAACTTTCGTCACACAGTTTACAGTGGTAAGGTTTTTCTCCAGTATGGTGACTTCATATCACCCGGCCCATTGCATCTCTTGTCACACTCTTTACCGAGATACGGTTTTTCCCCAGTGTGGATTTTAGTGTGTAAAAACACAGATGCATCTAACTCACTGAAACTCTTGATACACTGCTTACAGTGGTAAGGTTTTTCTCCAGTGTGGATACTGATATGACTTCAGTTCACCTATCCGATTCTGACTCTTGTCACACAGTTTACAGAGATACGTTTTTCCCCAGTGTGGATACGCAGATGAGACTTGAGATAATCCAGCCGATTGAAACTCTTGTCACACTCTTTACAAAGATACGGTTTTTCCCCAGTGTGGATAAGCAGATGATTACTCAGACTACCCATCTGACTGAAACTCTTGTCACACTGTTTACAGTGGTAAGGCTTTTCTCCTGTGTGGATATGCTGATGAGACTTGAGATAACCCAGCCGACTGAAACTCTTGTCACACTCTTTACAAAGATACGGTTTTTCCCCAGTGTGGATACGCAGATGATTCCTCAGACTACCCATGTGACTGAAACTCTTCTCACACCGTTTACAGTGGTAAGGCTTTTCTCCTGTGTGGATTTGCTGATGAGACTTCAGGTGACTCAGCTGGTTGAAACTCTTGTCACACTCTTTACAGAGATACGGTTTTTCCCCAGTGTGGATACGCAGATGATTCCTCAGATTACCCATCTCATTGAAACTCTTGTCACACTGTTTACAGTGGTAAGGCTTTTCTCCTGTGTGGATTTGCTGATGAGACTTCAGGTGACTCAGCTGGTTGAAACTCTTGTCACACTCTTTACAGAGATACGTTTTTTCCCCAGTGTGGATACGCAGATGATTCCTCAGATTACCCATCTCATTGAAACTCTTGTCACACTGTTTACAGTGGTAAGGTTTTTCTCCTGTGTGGATACGTTGGTGTATCTTCAAGTTATTTAACTGACTGAAACTCTTGTCACACTGTTTACAGCGGTAAGGTTTTTCTCCTGCGTGGATACGTTGGTGTATCTTCAAGTTATCTAACTGACTGAAACTCTTGTCAGACTGTTTACAGTGGTAAGGTTTTTCTCCTGTGTGGATATGCTCATGTGAGTTCAGCTGACCCAACCCATTGAAACTCTTGTCACACTGTTTACAGTGGTAAGGTTTCTCTCCTGTGTGGATACGTTGGTGGACCTTCAAGTTACTTATCAGACTGAAACTCTTGTCACACTGTTTACAGTGGTAAGGTTTCTCTCCTGTGTGGATACGCTGATGTGACTTCAGAGTACCCAGCCCATTGAAACTCTCGTCACACTCTTTACAGATGTGGATCTTCTTTGCTGTGTTGGTCAGCCAATGTGTCTTTACTCCCCCTGTGCAAGTTACAGTCTTGGCAGGCTGTTGATGAGATCTTTGTTCGTCTGCATCTTCTTGTCTGGTCACAGAGATAGGGGCGGTTTGTACATTCATCATTTGATGTCCATTCATCATTTGACAGTAGATGTTGCAGTGGTTGCTCTTTACGTTTTGATGTTTGAGGATTTGAGACAAGAAAGGCTTCTGACCACTACAGAACAGAAGAGTTGGCCTTATATGATCTCTCGTTTCTCAATTATCTCTCCTCTCCGCCTCTATCTCTATCTCCTGTTCAGTCCGATCTTTATGTTTTTCTAGCTCTCTCTGGATATGTACATAACTACCAATCAGTCTTGGTCACGTGTAATCTGTAGATTCCTAATGGCATCTTTACTCTTTATATAGGCTGGTCTAACGTCACACACACAAGACAAACCATTGCCATGCATGCAAGCATAGCAACCACAATTTGTGCAGGTGCCACTGCAGCGCACCCGAAGGACTGAAGAGAAAGATTCATATGGTCTTCAAAGAGGGTCGGGATCCAGTGGGTCCCATGGAGTTATTGCATAGCCGTGTGTGTGTGTGTGTGTGTGTGTGTGTGTGTGTGTGTGTGTGTGTTTGTGTTTGTGTGTGTGTGTGTGTGTGTGTGTGTGTGTGTGTGTGTGTGTGTGTGTGTGTGTGTGTGTGTGTGTTGATTTTGGCAGCAAATTTTGTCAGTCTTTTGAATGAAATGTAATTTAATTTTAGTCATATTTTAGTCATCTGAAATGCTTTAAAGTTAGTCTCGTTTTGGTCGACTAAATACTATACAATTTTGGTCGACTAGATCTACAGTTGTTTTTTGACGACAATAATGCATTTTTGGGGGCCTTGGTGCCCTCGTCATGGCTGATTTTACGCTTGCTGAAAATAGCCGATCTACAAGTTACAACACGTTGCAGCGCGACGCACGCCCGCGCGTGTGTGTGTGCGCCTGTGTGCGTGTGTGTGCGCCTGTGTGCGTGTGTGTGCGTGCGTGTGTACAGAATCCTGCCTCTGGCAGTGCATATAATGTGATCCAGTCCAAAGATTGTCATGTCAACTCAACGATAACAAATATAACCACAGCAGGTGTGTGTGTGTGTGTGTGTGTGTGTGTGTGTGTGTGTGTGTGTGTGTGTGTGTGTGTGTGTGTGTGTGTGTGTGTGTGTGTGTGTGTGTGTGTGTGTGTGTGTGTGTGTTTATTAAACCTTTTGATATAAATGTTCTCATCCAGATGTTAGGTAGAGCAGTATTGAATGTTCATGTTGTTTTGTGATGGTTCAGGGTTGTGAGTCTTCAGGAGTGTGCATTTGTGTAACTAGAGGAATGTAATACACTAGAATTTCGCCGCCCTTCGGGCGGCGAATCCTAGTTCCGTGGGCAGCGCAATGGGAAGAAGGAAATAGCGGGATTTGACAGACTCCACTCCAGTATTGTGCCCTTGACATGTAGTAACGGATGGGTATTATTATTATTTGTTGTATTTTCACATCAAAGGAAATTAATGTAAATGAAAATAAGCAGACATGAAACTGCTGTTTACTGTTTTTGTTTGCTTACAATAAATTACTGTTTTTGGAAACCAAAAGCTGTAGAGAATGGAGCAGAACATACTGTAGTATATTTTTTGGGGGACCTTGACTGCATTATAGTAGGGCTACATTATTTTGGATTGCGGATTGCAGTGACCCCACATTGTTTGTTTGGGAACAATATTTGTAGTTACAATGAGGGCTACATGAGCCGAAGGGAGAGAAACACTTCGCCTCTCTCCAGTCCGTGCATATGGTGCTGGTACGGATCGCATCGCTGACTGACATAAACACACCGTTACAATTCAGAGGCACTTCAATAAGAAAACTCAACTAATAACGCTTGTGTGTGTTAATCTGCCCGATGCTGACGTTAGTATATAATGTTTAGATTGTTTTCCTGGCTGAATAACAACGGATCACATCGCTGACTGACATAAACACTCCAATTCAGAGTCACCCCGCGCGCACACACACACAGAATCCATGCGCCTCGGTGCGTCGCAGTTGTCATGTTTCCATGAATTAAACGGGTCGCGCAATTGTCGCGTTTACATTAATGAAACTGGTGGTGCAATTGTCGTGTTTGCATGAATTAGACGGTGTATTTATGTAATCGCGCCGCTGTCCATCCAAGTCCGAATCAGTGTGTGTGTGTCTGTGTGGGACTGTGTGTGTTGTGGAAGACGGGGAACAATGTTGCCAGGGTCGTGAATTGTAAGCGAGTTGTAGTGTGTGTAAGTAGCGTGGTGAAAGGCTTTGTTTCTGGGTCTGTTTGCTTGTTTCTGGGGCTGTTTTGATAGACCTGGCAACAGTGGCCCGTGTGTGTGTGTGTGTGTGTGTAGTGTTGTGTTCGCGTTGTTCTTCTAATGTGTGTGTGTGTAGTGTGTAACTTCCGGTGTTGCAGAAACATAAAAGCTCTCGTGGGTCACGTGGTTGGCTTTGAGCAAATGGGAGAGGGGATGTAGTGTTGCCAGGTCCGCGTATTGTAAGCGAGTGGTAGTGTGTGTAAGTAGCGTGTTGAATGGCATTGTTTCTGTGCTTGTTTTCATAGACGTGGCAACAAATTAGGCGGGGGTGTCGGTGCTTGTGGCGTGTTTGTGTTTATTATTGATATTGATGTTGTTTGTGAGTCTGGACGGGAGCCGGCTTTAGTGGCAGTGCGTTGACAATTTTTACGCGGATGGTGTTCAGTGTGGGCGTGCTGCGCGACATGAGGAGATAGCCGTGGATCGACGCGGAGGGTAAGTATGTGACGTGTTAGTGTGTTTAGTGGGTTATTGCAGTGTGTGTTGCAGTGTGTCAGACACTCTTGGAGTGACGTAGTAGCTGGTGGCTTTTGTTCCTGGGTTGGGAACAGCGTTTTGGGCACACCTTTTCAATTGTATAATAGATGCTTATACGCACGCACGCACGCACGCACGCACGCACGCACGCACGCACGCACGCACGCACGCACGCACGCACACACACACACACACACACTCTTTAACAATTTATTTATGTCCACACAAAGGGAATTGCATACAAGGACATAAATAGTCAAGGTGCAGCAAAGTTACATCCACAGAATCCAGACTCTATATAACAGGAGGTGTAGTTCCACTCTCTTTAACCCATTTTGGACGGGAACCCCTTTTGGTGTTTCAAGCATTATGTTATACCTTAGCTATTAAAATATAGCAGATCTACGAGCTTGTAGATCTGCTATTTTTGAATAATCGTGAAAATGTGGTGCAAATCTTTGAATAGAGGGTATGCGTGTGACGTCATCATCAAACCCGGAAGTTATGCGGGAACACCTACTGAGTGGCAAAAAACGACTTTCTGGCCTCGACAGCCCATATACATCCAAACAGAAAAGTCCAATATGCATTAAATGACGTTAAACAATGTTAAACTCACTTTGCCACTCACTTTTCCACTCGTTTTGCCATTCACTTTATGCATGCCCTCTATACTGTATATATTCTTTCAAACGTTTTTAACTCAAATCTTTGCTTCTGGGGGGGTCACTGGAACAACATATTTTCAAATGGGGGTGCGGGTGGCCAATTACATATCATTTGTGTGGTCCTTGACATGAAATATTGAGAACCACTGATATAGAATCATAGGTATTTCAGAAAACTGTCAGGATTTAGAAGATTTTTTTTTTAAACTTCGACGTCAGGCCTAAATGGGATATCGTTGCTGTCGGGAGGAAACCTCATAACTCCATGTTTGAGGTTTTTGGCATAAAACAGTGCTATTGAATTTGAACACCCTTTACATCTGTGTGTTGTTTCGAAAATATTGAACCAATGGAAAGTAGTAAAAAGTGCTTTGAGAGGTGTAGTTCCAGACTCTATATAGCATTCAGGAGGTGTAGTTCCAGACTCTATATAACATTCAGGAGGTGTAGTTCCAGACTCTATATAACATTCAGGAGGTGTAGTTCCAGACTCTATATAACATTCAGGAGGTGTAGTTCCAGACTCTATATAACATTCAGGAGGTGTAGTTCCAGACTCTATATAACATTCAGGAGGTGTAGTTCCAGACTCTATATAACATTAAGGAGGTGGACTCTATATAACATTCAGGAGGTGTAGTTCCAGACTCTATATAACATTCAGGAGGTGTAGTTCCAGACTCTATATATCATTCAGGAGGTGTAGTTCCAGACTCTATATAACATTCAGGAGGTGTAGTTCCAGACTCTATATAACATTCAGGAGGTGTAGTTCCAGACTCTATATAACATTCAGGAGGTGTAGTTCCAGACTCTATATAACATTCAGGAGGTGTAGTTCCAGACTCTATATAACATTCAGGAGGTGTAGTTCCAGACTCTATATAACATTCAGGAGGTGTAGTTCCAGACTCTATATAACATTCAGGAGGTGTAGTTCCAGACTCTATATAACATTAAGGAGGTGTAGTTCCAGACTCTATATAACATTCAGGAGGTGTAGTTCCAGACTCTATATAACATTAAGGAGGTGGACTCTATATAACATTCAGGAGGTGTAGTTCCAGGCTATATAACATTCAGGAGGTGTAGTTCCAGACTCTATATAACATTCAGGAGGTGTAGTTCCAGACTCTATATAACATTCAGGAGGTGTAGTTCCAGACTCTATATAACATTCAGGAGGTGTAGTTCCAGACTCTATATAACATTCAGGAGGTGTAGTTCCAGACTCTATATAGCTTTGGGGCATTGTGTAATATAGTAGTCTGGCTGTGCGGGACTATCTGTGAGGTATGTGAAACACCCAGGGTGCATTTGATATGTTTGACAGCTGTTTCTGTTACGGTGTGTTTTATGCTCGGTCGAGGACACACTGTCCGCACAGGAGGAGAAATATGAACTTCATGAATATATGGAGTTATGAATGTCTATACCCGGCACGTTTTATAAATATGTGAAGATGTAAATTAAAATTAGCTTTTTCAAATGGACTAAATGGAATGATGTGGAAACAAACTTCAACTCAGGACTTTAGTAATAAATGTCAAGCATATGTTCATGATGTAAGCAGTGGTAGGAAGTACATATATACTGCATTTATTTAACCCATTTAGACCCGACGTCGAAATAGAAAGAACGTTCGCTCTGAAAGAATAGAGAGTATGCACATGCTTAAAGTGAATGGCACATCGAGTGGCAAAGCAACAGGCAAAGTGAGTTTAACATCGTTTAATGTTGTTTAATGCAATCAGATATGACTTTTCTGTGTGGATGTATGGGCTGTCAAGGCCAGAAAGTAGTTCTTTGCCACTCAGTAGGCATTCCTGCATAACTTCCTGGTTTGATGATGATGTCACGCGCATACCCTCTATATATATTCAAAGATTTGTGCCGCATTTTTACGATTTTTCAAAAATAGCAGACCTACAAGCTCGTAGCGCGCCACTCGGTGGCGCGCTACGAGCTTGTAGATCTGCTATTTTTCAATAGCTAAAGTATAACATAATGCTTAGTTAAAACACCAAAAGGGGTTCCCGCGGCCAGAATGGGTTAAGTCTAGGTGCATTACTTGAATACGATCATTTTCAATTATTTATAGTTCTACTCCACTGGGTTTCAGAGGCAGATATTGTACATTTTATCAACTATTATTATTTGAACAACTTGAGTTACTCCTCTCCTTTCCTTGAAAGGGGGAGTTTTTTGTTGTCAGTTCTCTGCTGTATACATGTAAAGTGTCCTGAGGCAACTTGTTGTCATCTGGCAATGAATACAATGTCATTGAACTGGAATATTTCCCAACTGAGCTATAGCTCCCAAACAAATGTATGTATTTCAAGGGCAACATCTTGACCTTGTAGGCCTTCATCAGGCTAAAGGATAAGGTTAACATAATATGGTGGGGGGGGGGGGGGGTAATTTTGTTTTCCTTAACCCATTTTGGGCGGGAACCCCTTTTGGTGTTAGCATTATGTTATGCTTTAGCTATTGAAAAATAGCAGATCTACAAGCTCGTAGCGCGCCACCGAGTGGCGCGCTACGAGCTTGTAGGTCTGCTATTTTTTTTAAATCGAAGAACGACTGACATAGAAACATAGCTTTTTCAGAAAACTGCAAGGATGTGGAAGACATTTTTAGAATCTGATCTCAGGTCAAAGTGGGTCAAGGACGTCACAGGCCAGGTTGAGATGGTCCACAAGCCGGTTCTGGTCCTCTGGCTGTATTATGTTGCCCACGCCATGTGTGAGTTGTATCGACTCAAACTGCGTGTGCACTGACCACGTCTGGGATCAGATCCATCCCACCACATTCTACTGTAAGCATTACCCCTTTTATGTATCATTAAAACAATTGCAATGTCTGTCTGTCTGTCTGTCTGTCTGTCTGTCTGTCTGTCTGTCTGTCTGTCTGTCTGTCTGTCTGTCTACGTGTCTCAGGTAGCCTGTCTCACCCACATCGCAGCCAACTACCTGAATGCAGGGAAGGAGGCCAGGCGCTGGGGAACGGCTCACCAAAGCATCGTACCCTACCAGGTGAGAGAGAGAGAGAGAGACTACCCTACCAGGTGAGAGAGAGAGAGAGACTACCCTACCAGGTGAGAGAGAGAGAGAGACTACCCTACCAGGTGAGAGAGAGAGAGAGACTACCCTACCAGGTGAGAGAGAGAGAGACTACCCTACCAGGTGAGAGAGAGAGAGAGACTACCCTACCAGGTGAGAGAGAGAGAGAGAGAGACTACCCTACCAGGTGAGAGAGAGAGAGAGAGAGAGAGAGAGACTACCCTACCAGGTGAGAGAGAGAGAGAGAGAGAGAGAGAGAGACTACCCTACCAGGTGAGAGAGAGAGAGAGAGAGAGAGAGAGACTACCCTACCAGGTGAGAGAGAGAGAGAGAGAGAGAGAGACTACCCTACCAGGTGAGAGAGAGAGAGAGACTCAAGACCCCTCACCAAGGCGGATGCGTGCACGCGACCTCGCCCCTTTAGGGCCCTTTAGTCTGACGTCAATATCGATAGAGGGTGCTAAGTCCACGGGTTCATGTACTTTTTATTTGCATTGTAATCCCCATTGGCAGGGGGATCTTAGATCGCCTCATATAAGAACCGTGTTTGAAAAATAAACAAACCATCCTGGCGGTTTCACTCATATGGATATAAAGAATCAACTGACTGAGAAAATGCTATTGTTACTGCTGCTGAATTAGTTACATTTTCGCTAGAAACAGACTATCAAATAAATCACACCTGTGTGAAGTGAGTGGTGCAACTCTGTGTCTGTGTGTGGGGGGGGGAAGTTCCAGACCCACAGGATCGCACCCAGGGTGCCGGCCCGGTTCCGGCGAGCCGCCCCGCGTCCGAAATGGTTGAGAAATGACAGAGTTACCGTGTGGGGGTCCCTCTACTGTACCCTCTACTGTACTGTACTGTACTGTCACTGTACTGTACTGGGACACCCAAAATCATCATATATACAGTTAATATGTGCGTGTGTTTGTGTGTGTGTTAGGTTGCGCACAGGTGGTGAAAAACAACCATGCTGTTTTCGTGCTCAGACGCTACCCAGCCACCCACCCACACACATAGCTCCGTAAGGGAGTGGTTGCACCACTCAATAAGTGACTGACTCGTAAACGATACAGAGACACCTCCCCGTCAACATCGCAGCGACAGTTTGTTTATTTTTGTACCACAATTCTTATATGAGACGATTTGAAGATGACATCATGTTATTAGTGAACCAGGGGACGAGAAAGTGACGTCAGGACTTCGGCCCTATATTGTATTGCATTGTATGCATTCTACGCATTTACTGATGAATTGATTACTGAGGACCACAATGGAAACGAGCCCCCTGGGTAATGTTGTGTTATCCTTTTAGCATAGCCCTTGACTGTACTTAATAAAGCATTCAATCGATAAATAGGAAAGAGGAAAGGAGATACGAGAAAAGCGAACGTGGGGAAGTGCACGAGACGAGACAAGGGGATTACAGGGGAGGAGAGGAAATGAGACAAGAGGAGATGTTTTAAGGAGTTTGTCTGTGGTGAATCCTTCCCTGAGGAACTGTTCCCATCGCGCACATGCACGCACACACACACATACACACGCGCGCGCGCACACCCACACACACACGCACACACACATACACATGCGTGCACACACACACACACACACACACACATGCACACACACACACGCACACACCGCAGAGTAATCAGTTAACGTCCCATGTCCTTATCAGACCAATTAAACCGTTAGACTGAATGGAGCATAATTGTTTCATGTTGGAACCGTTCCCAGCGTCTTATCCAAGCCTCAAGCTGCACGTGTGCTTCGGCGCTCGGCGGTGTGGCGCGCGCCACAATCTCCAAGCCCGCCCATGCATCGCGGACGCAGCGCGCCGGGGGCTTGTAGATCGGCTGTGCGTGTTCGCCGCGCGACACCGCCGCACGGCAGAGCATAGATGAGGCATTAGTCATCTCCAGACTCCACTACTGCGACTCCCCCATCCCTAAACTGTGTCTGGGCCGCACGCTCGCTCAAAGACATCTTCAAACCATCCAGAATACTCGCACAGACATCTTCAAACGATGCACGCGCCCGCTCTTCAACCTCCCCCGAGATGGCCTCATGTCCCCTAGGGATGTGACCACGCATGGCTAGACACTTACTCATCCATACAGATATGTGACCATTCAAAATTGGGCAAAAGTACATAACTGTGTTACTGTATGTAACATTGTAACATGCATTGCCCAGATAGTCATAGCCAATTGGAATGGAGCATATGCTACACCTGACTGATACATCTCGATCTCCAGAGATAGGCACCGGTCGGTGAGTTTTGGACAGTAGCAAAAAGTGTGTTGAAGATGACAAGTTCATCCTTGTCATACTGGGAGTGATTGGCCAGAGATTCAGACGGACAGGCAGACTCACAGGGGCCGAAACATCATAATCCCTCGCTGCAGCATTCTTGCGGGGATAAAGAAACGTTTGTTCATTCGTTTGTTTGTACGTATGTTTGTTCATGCGTTTTTGATTTGATTTGATTTATTTTAAAAAGCAATTATTAAAAAATAACAAAAAAACATCACATGGATGCACCTGGGACGTATCCTCAGTGATGTATCCCAAGGTCATTGGGGTTTTGGGTCTCTCGAACATCATACCCCTCACTCAGGTGACCCAGCCGGGGTGATCAAGTCCCGACTTACGTCCCAGTAGCTACCCTCGATCAGTCCCATTAGGGCAAGACCAAGGCCACACAATCCATTGCTCCGGAACTACTCTGCCTCTCGGACTGGGAGAACCAGATTCTGGCACGTGGAAAGACTAGGCTCTGTGGGGTGACTCCTGTCCGGGCCCCTCCTACGTCTCACCAGGTCCACTCCGGCTCTCACCAGGCCCAGGACCTGTGCGTTGCACCAGACTCCCAGCACCAGGCACTTCATTCAGGAGTGGTGGATTATAATGGCCCTCCTAAAGGCCTCACCGAGGGTTTTTTGGGCTTCCTCCTCACGGAGGACACAGGCTGGGGCACTAACCCATACTGCTCACACTCATTTCAGCACACAGAAATATGGAGGATGAGACGTTCAGAAACGTTTGCCTTCACAATAAAAGCATCAGCGAGCTGTCACAAGTTGAAAAGAGAGATGTTGCATGATTATTTTTCACATGGCCCATATGACAAGACAGAATCAAAATGGAAAAGGATTACAGATTTGGTGGTATTTCACATTGCAAAAGGGTGCAGGAAGAGTGGACACCTAAACATTAAAATTGGCTATTTTTTCCAAAATGTAAAAAAAACATTTTTTGATAATGTCTAATAAAAGGCTCAAAATGACTGTGCTGCTCCAGTGTCCTCTCCTCCTTCTGTAGTAGATGCATTGCTTACAGTATGTTAGCACAAGTGCTAATTTTCACCACCTGTACTAAAAAATACAGTAACACTTTAGTTTAAAAAGTAAGCAATCAAGTACAGAAAAGGAATATATAGATATATATATATACTAATAATATTTTACAACACATTTACAGTACCAATTACATTAACCTACAAAACAAAGTAAACATAATCTCTCAGATAACCAGTCAGAAACTATACACGTTGAGCACAGCTGATTTGATTTCAATGAGTCCTCTGTATAGAACATGTCACCGTCCGTCTCTAGTTTTACTACCGCAGGCAAGGAGTTCAAAGCTGCGTGCCGTTTGCACACACAGGAAGACATTCTGTATTGTCTTGCTGCTGGTCTTTGGGGTCTCATGGTTTTGCTCAGGGGCCCATGGGTGGCCCTCAGGGGCCCGTTGCGTTGACAGATAGACGCGGTGTCGTGGAGGGGACAGCGGTTTGTGACCCTGTCCTTTTTTGTCCATGACACGACGTTGTCCCTGTTGTCTGAGAACCAGTGAGGTTGTTTCCCGTTCACACTGGGATTGAACCCAGATCCCAGGCGTGCATGCACACACACACGCACGCACGCACACACGCACGGACGCACGCACGCACACACACACGGACGGACGGACGGACGGACGTTTGTGTTACTATACTTGTGAGGGCATCGACATTTTAGGAAGGTTATTTTATGAATGCATTTTGTTTTTACAATTCATGTTCGTATTTTGAACACTAACCCAAAAGTCCATCTGAATGTCTAATTCAGCTTGTTTATATTTATTGTCATGATGTCCATTTCTAACATTCCGCTATACTTGTGAGGGGACATTTGGCCCTCACAAGTACAGTAATATAAGTACACGCACGCACGCACACACACACACACACACACACACACACACACACACACACACACACACACACACACACACACACACAATTCAGGGGTTTTGGGGGTTGTTAACTTTCCTTGTGGCTCTGGGGACTACTCTACCCACAAGCCCCAGGGCCTGTTAGTGAGGATCAAAGCCATGCAACTCTGTGTGACTGGGGTTAGTAAACCAGCTTGTGTGTGTGCATGTGTGTGTGCGTGTGCGCGTGTGTGCGTGTGTGTACATGCGTGCGTGCCTGCGTGCGTGCCTGCGTGCGTGCGTGTGTGTGTGTCATAATGCTTATTGTTCTCGTCACATGTGGTTTTTAGCTTACATTCCAAGTAAATTGATGTATTGGTGTTTCATTGAGAAACTCTCTCTCTCTCTCTCTCTCTCTCTCTCTCTCTCTCTCTCTCTCTCTCTCTCTCAGGGTTTTAAAACCAGAGATGGTTACATTGTTGTGGCTGCAGGAAACGACAAGCAGTTTGTCAAAGTGTGTCAGGTACGTGTGCACACACACACGCTCACACCCACACACACACTGGTGCACGGACACTCACGCACGCACGGGCGCACGGACACGCACACGCACGGACACGCGCGCACGCATCAGTAGGAACAACATATTAGACAAAGAAAAAGAACCTGGCTTTCTCAGTGCCTTTCTCAGCCTATTTGCTCCGACACTATGACGTAAAATTCTCCATTCATTGTCAATGAGAATGTAATCTTTGTGTAGGACAAAAATAGACACTAATCCAATTGCTCAGACACTATATGGCGTAATTTCTCCATTCATTGTCAATGGGAATTTAATGTTTGTGTAAGACGGAAATCTACACTAATAGCTGAATATGGGAGTGGCTATAGCGCCCCTCAAAAAATAAATAATTGAACCCCTGGCTTATGATGACGATTATGAAGATTATGTTGATGATGATGATTATAACGTTGTTATCGGTTATTGTTTCAGGTTGTGGGACTCGGTGAACTTGCACATGACCCCGAATACACAACGAACCAGCTGAGAGTTCAACATCGCACACAGCTCATAGACACCCTGTCTACAAGGTACACACATCTACTACACACCACACAGCTAACAGACACCCTGTCTACAAGGTACACACATCTACTACACACCACCCAGCTAACAGACACCCTGTCTACAAGGTACACACATCTACTACACACCACACAGCTCATAGACACCCTGTCTACAAGGTACACACATCTACTACACACCACACAGCTCATAGACACCCTGTCTACAAGGTACACACATCTACTACACACCACACAGCTCATAGACACCCTGTCTACAAGGTACACACATCTACTACACACCACCCAGCTAACAGACACCCTGTCTACAAGGTACACACATCTACTACACACCACCCTGTCTGCAAAGTACTGCACACACAAATTCATCTTTAAAGCTTGTCTGTCTGTCCCTCCACCCGTCCGTCTGACATCATGTGGCAGCCACAGAGGGCAGCCACAGAGGGCAGCCACAGAGGGCAGCCACAGAGGGCAGCCACAGAGGGAAGCCACAGAGGGCAGCCACAGAGGGCAGCCACAGAGGGCAGCCACACCTCACTTCTCACAGTGTGATCTGTTGAGAGGTGCTAGATACTCCAGCCCCTGGATTTTGAAATTACGTCACATGGCAGCCAAGTCTATGAACTCTAAGGGCAGTATTATGCGTGTCTTAAGTACCAGGTCTTATGACTTAACTTAAGACCTGGAGGCGTGGTCAATGCCATTTGGCTATTCTGAGTGGCCAAATGGCATTGACCACGCCTCCAGGTCTTAAGTTAAGTAATAAGACCTGGTACTTAAGACACGCATAATACTGCCCTTAATGTTTGTTTAGAGCACTTTTAACACAAATTGAATGGCTGCCAAGTCTATGGACTTTTAATGTTTGTTTAGGACACTAAACGTGACATCATGTGGCAGCCATGTCTATGGAGTTTTTTTTGCACCCATTTTTTCACCCAGTGTCAATTATCTATTTATTACAGCAGCGGCGAACAACAAGCAATTGATTGAGCAATGCAAATAGTAGGAATCAGTGGCTCAGAGCCTCCGCCTGATGACCAAAAGCCTAATAATATCTCCACTGGCCAAGGGAGGAATTCCCCTTTTAGGCTATAGTGGTTAAGATGTTGGCTTTCCACGTCAACATCCGACCATGCGGGGCTGATTGTGGTGGTAATGAATGTAAAGCTTGAAAATAAAAACCATCTCATAACTTCACAGGAGGTTCTGGAAATGTTGAGGTTATGGAAGGTTCTGACTTAACCGTTCATAGTCGAAATAACCATTTGTTAGAGTTGACAATTTTGTTTGTTCCGAGTGGTAATACGGACCAGCCCGGCCCAGCCCAGCCCTTTTTAGGGACTGGCCTTTCAATGAGTCAGTCATCATTTTTCGACCGCTGTCAAGATCATGGATTGTGGACACAATGCCACGCCAGACCTCCCGGTCCTTCATTGCCATCCCCAGTTCCTGCTTACTGATGCAAGTGTCCCTAGTGTCGTTCCCATCAGGGAACGACAGGTTTCTACCTCTGGTCTGCTTTGAGGCAGGATTCCAGAGAAGAAGGGAAGATATAACCTCATGATCAGCTCTTTAGCAGTGGCCGGCAAACTGTGTTCTTCTGGATCGGACTAGTTAAGAAACATGGGAAGGTTGCTGTATATTAGATTAGTCGATGGGTGGCTCTTCCAAGAGAGATTTTGCGCTCTCATTAGAAGGTGCATTAACTTAAGTACTGTACTCAAGTTTATGGTATTTGTACTTTACTTGAGTATTTCCAATTTCCAGTACTTAGTTAGTTGTAACCCAATAGCACAGAATCGTAAATAATGCCAAACACGATCGCACCCACACACGGTGAAATAGCATGGATTGGCAATTCCGTACATGCAATACTAGTGAAAGCCACGCCCCCTCACGGTCAAAACAGTTGTCGTACGGTGTCAAATGTATGGCTTTGAGGTATTTCTAGGCGTGTATATATAATCCATGTTGGAAATATATATAGCCTATATATATATATATATATATATATATATATATATATATATATATATATTCACTAATCTCTCTCTCTCACTCTCGCTATGCCTCTGCCTCAGGTTTTTGGAGGAGAATACATCTGATTGGCTAAGGAGGTTTGAAGGGTCAGGTGTTCCTGTTGGACCAATCAACAGCATCCAGGATGTGTTCTCTGACACCCAGGTCGGGAACGCACACACGCACACACATGCAAACACACACACACACACACACACACACACACACACACACACACACACACACACACACACACACACACACACACACACACACACACACACACACACACACACACACACACACACACACACGCAATTAGAAACACACATCACATGCTCTGCTGTTTCACAGTTTATTTGAAATATGCTGTGTCTATTTGAGTGTGAAAGCGATGTTTGACAGCTTAAACACGCACACACACACACACACACACACACACACACACACACACACACACACACACACACACACACACACACACACACACACACACACACACACACACACACACACACACACACACACACGATGATGTTTGACAGTTAGCCCATTGACTGTCAGAGTTTCCTACACAGCCTATCTAGCCCCTGCCAGTGTTTTGGAGTGTTTTTACTAATCTTTCAAGACCCACAGAATATGTTTATTTTTTTCCATGACTATGTAAACGCCGCTGTAAAAACACTGTCTGGGAACCTTTCGTTGGTTTGTTCGTGTACATCAGCCAAGAAGTGCTATCGTCATCCAGTTGTTCAATGAGGCCGCTCGCTGGTGGTGATTTGAAGGTTGGGCATTCATCCGTGATGTGCTCACTAGAGACTGACACAGGAGTGGATTTTCACTCCTGTCCCATCTCACTCCTGCAGAAAAAATCCTGTCCTGTCCCAATCCTGGGCCAGAGTAAAAAACAAAATCCCATCCTGTCCCACTCCTGTAGAATGACTCCTGATCCCATCCCGCTCCCACTCGAAATTACTCCCGCTCCCATCCCGCTCCTGTTTTTTTTAAATTTTATTAGGAAAAGTATATCTATATCTATCCATCTATCCATCTATCCATCTATCTATCTATCTCTTCCTGTGTCTCAAGACAGATAGCCTACCAATACAAAAATACAAAATAAAGTGGGCAATGGTGGATTTAACTTTGACTACCAAATACAGTATATCCTACTGCTCACATCATAGAGAAATGAAAGGATAGAGACCGAACCGGAGCGTTAGCCTCGCCCCCCTCCGCTATTCATTTCAATAGAAGTTGCTCAGTGGCGTTTTGAAGCACCCGGAAGACTGCCGGAAGTACAATTATAACTCAATGGCTCGAACGAGCGGAAGTTAAGCCCGGACCTCAAACTTGAGGTCCTGGGATGACGCACGTTACGCACATGACGTCACTGAACGTCCGTCCACCTCCATGAACGTGCTGCAGTTCCACTTTTCGCCAGTAGGTAGTGGCAGCTTCAACGTTGGATAGCCTTACTGGGGGCTTGGTTCACATGGATTGAAGTTCTCAGTCGCCACGACTGATTTCAGTCATTTGGATTCCATAGAAGCCAAATGTGGAAGCATGCTGCGCGCCGAAAATAGCAGATCTACAAGCTCACAACACGTGTTGTGAGCTTGTAGCTATTTGCGAGCGTGTAGCTATTTGTGAGCTTGTAGCTATTTGTGAGCTTGTAGCTATTTTCAGTCATTAGTTATTTTAAGATCAAAGAGTATTTGTAGCGATCAAACTAGCAATAGAACCCAAGTTTAGAGGCAACTTCCAGAAACATGAATGGTCTCAGAAATGTCATAAAGGCAATCTTAATTCCTCAAATCTGTGATTTTTCTTCAGCTGGTCGTCCTAAAAAAATTTCAGTCTTGATATTTTTATTTTTGCTTCATTCCATGTGTTCAACAGCCTGTGGTTTTCCGCATTCACATGAGATAGATCAGTGGCAGAAGAGACACTCCGATCATTACGCAGATAGAGTTCGGGTCTCCAGAGCGAAGTCTGTTGTTGAGGTTGACCCATAGGCAGGCATTCCGTGGCGAGTAGCCCCCCCCCAGGAGGGCTGGTTGAAGGAGAGTTGATGGACCTCCTCCTGTTGACTTGGGCCATTGCTTTTGTTCAAGGACCATTCCAGGGCGTGTATACAGGCCTCATGGCAAGGAGCCTCCTTTAGCTTCGGTGGAGAAGTGTCCGTCCGTTTGAGTCTCTGGTCGCCATTTTCAGCAGGCGGGGGAATCGGGCTCGTTGGCTCGTCTGCACTCTCGCAGGCCGGCTTCAAGGTCATGGAAGTTTCGGTCTGAGAACAGAAAGCAGAGGAAGGAATATTTTGTTTTATAGTATTAGGGGCTTGGATTGTTTTTTAGATCACGTAATTTCAGGATAATATGTTGAGTGTAATATGAGTAGAATATGAAAGTGTAGTTAACCCATTTTGGGCGGGAACCCCTTTTGGTGTTAGCATCATGTTATGCTTTAGCTATTGAAAAATAGCAGATCTACAAGCTCATAGCGCGCCACCGAGTGGCGCGCTACGAGCTTGTAGGTCTGCTATTTTTGAAAAATCGAAGAACCACTGACAGAAACATAGCTTTTTCAGAAAACTGTCAGGATGTAGAAGAATTTTTTAGAATCCGATCTCAGTTCAAAATGGGTTAACCGCTGTCTATACCTGAGAAAGAGTTGCAACACGGTTCTGATTACACATTTCATTCCGTTCCCATTTAATTGTATATATACATTTGTTTTGATTGTTTTGGCAGACAGACATTGATAGCAGATGATGATGATTTGGAAGAATGGAGGAGAGAGATAAATAATTGAGCGACGGAGGAATAGAGGAATGTAGTAGAGGAGAGAACGGAGGGATGTAACACTGAGGAGAGAGAGAGAGAGAGAGAGAGAGATGAAGGGTGGAGTTAACGGAAGACAGTGACAAATTAATTAATCAATGAATGAGACATTAATTACCAGAGGAAGAGGAGTGCGTGCGAAAAATAAACGAAAAGAATGGAAAAGATGAATGAAATAATGTGTAGGAGAGAGAGAGAGAGAGAGAGACTTTGAGACAGAGAGGATGAATGAAATAACGTGTGGGAGGGGGAACAGTACAACAGATGATTTGGGGCGTAGTGTAGAGCATGATTCACATGTTGACACTAACACTACTATACACAATGTTACACTACACACTGTAATAGACACTGATACCGTCTGCTAGCAACAACGCTACTACACATCGTTCATAAACAATGAACTGTTCCTACAGCGTCGGCAGGTGTGTCGAGACGCTGACGTCAGCCTGTGTGCTGAAACTGCTGATGTGGTTGTATGGAGGTTTCTTAAGGTTCGGGGTTTCAAGAGGTAACGTGTGACACCACGGAAAGCAAGGAACAAGATTGTTGACTGGTGTTTTTTTTCTTATATATATTTTCGTATCGTGAAGTAGGTAGGAAATAAGTAGTATTTCCTACATTATTGACACAAAAAAGACAAAGGTTTTTTGAACAATTTGAAACTGAACTCGGCACCTCCAGTATGCTGGCAACACACCCATTAGACTGGCTTCACTGGAAATCCTGTTCTATAATGTGCACATTGTATGGGCGGCGGTGGCTCAGGGGTAGAGTGTACCGGGTGGGAACAGCAAGGTTCCCAGTTCGAACCGGGGCTCCCCAGAGTTGGTTTTGATTGATTGATTGAAATATTTATTAACAGTTTGCAGAATTACAGTACATTTCAAGCACAAACTCAATACAAAGACTGTTAACTGTGAGTGGACGACCCAATTAAGCATTACACTTGTTTACAAGAGGGTCCACCTTGTTCAATTCATCAAAACATTTAGAGACGTACAAATAGACACTTCTATATATAGTCAAAGAACAGAACAGGAATTCATCATAAGGGAGGTGAAAAGGGAAAAGAAACATATACAGTGAGGGGGAAAAGGGGTGGGCGGGGGGGGGGATTCAGATTTTACGGGGGCCAGTTTCGAATTGCAGCCGTAGGTGCCCTTTGAGATCGGTTTTGAAGGAGTCAAGGGATTCGCATGTCTTAATGACTGTTGGTAGGGCGTTCCACATTTTTGGAACGCCACATTTTGGTGTCGAAGTTTCCTTGAGCAAGACTCTGAACCCCTAATTGCTCCCGATGTGCAGGTTGGTGCCTTGGATGGTTTCCTCTGCCATCGGTGTGTGAATGGGTGAATGTAATGCACAATCTATGTAAAGCGCCTTGGATAAAGGCGCTATATATATATGCACCATTTACACACCCATTAGACTGGCCCATAGAGTATATAAAGGATAGAGACCGAACTGGAGCACTAGCCCCGCCCCCAAGCTATTCATTTCGATGAAGTTGCTCAGTGGCGTTTTGAAGCACCCGGAAGACTGCCGGAAGTACCTCCTCCGGACCTCAAATTTGAGGTCCGGGGTGACGTAGGGAGTGATGGTCCTACGTGTTAAAGCCCAGCTGCACAGGGTTTCCTCGTCATGAATCCACAGGTCCGCCTGCAGTCCTTCCTGATACCACTAGGGCCCAGCGCTTCAATGTTGGAGCGCCTCACTGGCCCCTTGGACTGGCCCCTCTGGAAATGATGGATGAAAACATTACGATTGAGTGTCCTGGTGTGAAACAGGTATTTGTGTCACATTTATATAAACACCTCGGAGTGTTTCTGGCACCTGGACGCTGCTCTCCAGCAGTGGTGGAAAAAAAGTATGCAAATGCTTTACGTAAGTAAAACTATCAATAGTACTGCAATATAGAACTATACTCTGTTACAGTTCAGTAAAAGTCCGGATTTCAAAATGTACTTGAGTAAAAAGTACAAAAGTAATTGGCATCAAAATGTACTTAAAGTACCAAAAGTATGAATGAATGTCTCGTTTCAAGTTTTCAAATGTGTACAAATCTTTTGAAAGTAGCAGATCTACAAGCTCACAATGTGCCGCAACGCTTGTAGATCTGCTATTTTCAAATGGCCCGAAATGTATATATATAGGGCTGAAGTGGTTCATTTGGTATAATAATCTAAGTCTACAAAGTAACTAGTAACTAAATGTTCAAATAAATGTAGTGGAGTAAAAGTACAATATTTAGATCTGAAATGTAGAAGTAAAAGTACTGAAATTTTGAACACCTCAAAATTGTACACGAGTACAGCACTTTAACTCATTCAGTGCCACCTGGTTGACACCAAGGTATGTGCCATTTTTGACCATTGTGATAAACATAAGCCAATTAACCCATTTTGGGCGGGAACCCCTTTTGGTGTTTTAAACATTATACGTTATAATTTAGCTATTGAAAAATAGCAGATCTACAAGCTCATAGCGCGCCACCGAGTGGCGCGCACAAGCTTGTAGGTCTGCTATTTTTGAAAAATTGTGAAAATATTTATTTCAGAAAACTGGAGGATTTAGAAGATTTTTTTTAAAATTTCGAAGTCAGGCCTAAATGGGCTAAAATCCGGTGTGCACGTTGTCACGTGCACACCGGATTAGATTTGCTATTTTGGTCCAAAAGTGCCCTCTTACGGGATTTCAGCCCCTACCTCTAAACACTCTCTGGACGTCCCTGAGCTCCAGATGGAGACCAGTAACTCTCACACACGGACAGTGTTGTCATAACATCGTAAGCATGTCTCTGTAATACAGTAGGCACCGCTGGAAAGAAAACACGACAATCTGTCACACTTGTTTTACCTTGTTGGACTTAAGGAAATGGAAGCAAAGCAAATAGTCGTCTCAGTTTGATTTCATTGAACCCATTCAGGACGGGAACCCCTTTTGGTGTTTTAAGCATACGTATATGTTATACTTTAGCTATTGAAAAATAGCAGATATACAACCTCACAACTGTCCCTTAGTACAGTGGTTTTCAACCCTTTTCACGGTCAAGATCCATTATTTATTCAGCATTTGAGCCACGGACCACCATTTTGCCTCTCACTCAGTCCCAAAACTAAACAATATTTTGTTGTCGTTGAGTACGATTCTCTCCACAATTCCATGGTTTTGGCAAACGTTGATCAAAATAACAATTCTTCTGCATTCTATGATTGTGTAGACTTCTTGTAAATGGAGTAATGCAGATGTTTAATAATAATTGAACTCTTGAGAGCGTAAAATGAAACCAAATGGACCCGTTCGGGTCCATTTGGTTTCATTTTACGCTCTCAAGAGTTCTATAGTGGGTCCATTTGGTTACCAACTCTCCATCATTTAGCCTGGGGACCACCTGGAACCCCCTCAAGGACCACTGGTTGAAAACCTCTGCCTTAGTATCTTTGTTTGGCATTTTGATGCTGCAATATGTATGGCCTGCCTGATGTTATTAGCAGCGTGAACTAGGGCATTCACTTCTAGTCATTTTTACTAGTTGACTAGTTGCCTAGTTTACTAGTCGACTAGTTGTTTAACCACCTATTATGTAAAAAAAGAAAAACATTTTTTTTTTTTTTTTAATAAATATTTGTGCATTTAAAAACTTTTTTTTTCTTCTTATCAACTAGTCAACTAGTACCAGCAAGATCGACTAGTGGATTTACTAGTCGACTAGTAAACGACTAGTTGCTTAATGCCCTAGCGTGAACAGATTGTGCATGGCATGGTGCGGCGAGTGTCTTTAACGATCTGCTCAGTCTTAGGTATGCAGGGTGGTGCACTTCACATACCAGGTACAAAGTCACTTGACTAAGGGAGGAGCGATCGTTTCCTCTTTTGGCCTGCTGAAAGGTGGATTGTCAGGCCTGTTTTAAAGGACGCCAGTGATTTGCATTTTTTGAGTGCAGGGGGTCAGGGTATATTCCACATCTGGGGTGGCAGTGCTGTAGAAGGAGAATTTACCCCATGTTTATTTTGAAAGTGGGTGGTACCAGATCGTTGTTCTCGCTTCCTCTAGAATCGTTGCTGTGGTGTGGATCGCTCATGTTTTCGAGGTACTTAGTCAGGTATGTGGGTACTGAGGGCATAGAGGGCTCTCAGAAGGCTCAGCTTCCCTGACTTTTCCTAGATATTCCATTCAAATGAGCTTGTTTTACAATTTATTTTAGATTAGATTTGACCGCTCCCCCTCTCCCCCCAAGACGGGCAAGTCTTCACACCTCAGACCGCCCGGGGATACATGTCATCGTTATAATTAACCCATTTAGGCCTGATGTCGAATTTAAAAAAAATGTCTTCAAAATCCTGACAGTTTTCTGAAAAACCTTATGTTTCTGCATCGGTGGTTCTCAATATTTCATGTCAAGAACAACCAAAATGTATTATGTAATATGCTGCCGACCCGCCAATCTGAAACTCAAGATTTGAGTTAAAATGTTCACTCTGTAAGTCTGTAACAATATTCAAAGATTTGAGGCACATTTTCACGATTTTTCAAAAATAGCAGACCTACAAGTTCATAGCGCGGCACTCGGTGCCGCGCTATGAGCTTGTAGATCTGCTATTTTTCAATAGTTAAAACACCAGAAGGGGTTCCCGCCCAAAATGGGTTAATGGGATTGTGTGCATGCATGGTGCGTACTGCGCAGACGTGTGGTGTAGTGTTTCACTGGGTCAACTCACTCAAATGCTACTGGAAAAGCACACGCAGTTTATCCCGCTGTGCAATTATTCTTCAGATGACAAATTGATTGATTGAAAACTTTATTGACAATTGATTCAAAAGGATACAGACAGAAGAGAAAGCAAGGCTTGTTTCCGCATGTGGTCCTTTTTGGGGAAAGGGGGACATGGGGAGTAACAAAACAAATGGCAGACAAAAAACAAAACACCTTTGTATTTTGCCCTGGCCCTATTCCTTTTGGGATAGGGAGGCAGGAGACAAAGACATAACCAAAGAAAACAAAAAAATCACACCCGTGTGAACTGAGTGGTGTAAGGTCTTATATAGACTGATCAGCTGTGGTCTGACGTAATGTCTGACGTAATGAAATCACACCCGTGTGAACTGGGTGACCATAGCAACCATGCTCATTTTTTGGTACGAACAGACACGTAAACTAACAAAGCCAGTTGTAGGAAACAAAAGCACTAAAAGGTACATAAAAACCGACCAATAAAATCTTTTTATTTTTTAGTCTTATTTTACAAATCAAGTCTCGTGCTCGCACACTGCGCGAGGCACACTGAACATCGCAAGCTCTCTGTGGGTGCTGGGGCCATTATGTGACTAAATTTGACTGAGGGACTGCCATTGGATATTTTTGAATTTTTGTTTTTTCATGTCATATGAAAGCAGGGAATCATAGCTTCAAATTGACATATTGGTTGTTCAGTTTGACCCACCAGTTTTGGAGATATGGCTTATAGAGTAATGTCTAGCAGAAAACAGCGAGTTGAGAAAACAAGCTTGAAAGGTTCACTTCTGTGGTCTCTAACATTACACCTAGCTACACGTTTAAGCATTTATTTCATATTTACATGTCGATTTCAGCTCTGACACTTATTTCAGACATGCTCTAGTATGTGAAGAGTCTGCCTGTGCTATTAACTCATTTAAAAAAAACAAAAACAAAAAAAAGTTTTTCTCCTCTGGTGAAAAGCTGTAATTTGCGCGATGGCAGTCTCTCAGTCAAATCTGGTCACATTTGGTTACATCTGTACACTCAGAGTTCAATTATAAACAACTGGCGCTTGTAAAACAGTAAAATCCTCAGTGCCAGTTTATCCACACGTGACTCAGAGAGAGTGCAACATTGCAAATGGAACCAAATGGACCCTCATGCACACTCTCAGAGTTTGAACTAAACTATAGGATTCTATTAGTGGGTGTATACTGAACAGACTGAGTGATATTTTCCATGTGTGTGTGAGAGCGTACAGAGTCGTACAGGACAGGAGGGTTGAACTGTAATGACTTCTGTAGTTCATCTCCTGCAGCAAGCAGACCGTCTGGAAGTTATTACCAAGAGAAAGAGCCCTTTCACTGCTCTCTCTCTCTCTCTCTCTCTCTCTCTCTCTCTCTCTCTCTCTCTCTCTCTCTCTCTCTCTCTCTCTCTCTCTCTCTCTCACTGCTCTCTCTCTCTCTCTCTCTCTCTCTCCCTCTCTCTCTCTCTCTCTCTCTCTCTCTCTCTCTCTCCTCTCTCTCTCTCTCTCTCTCTCTCTCTCTCTCTCAGGCTTCTTAACCCATTTAGACCTGGCTGAGGGCGATTCTTTAAAAAAAAGAATGGTGCTCAACCTTTTTCATGTCAAGGACCCCCAGAATTATCTGTATTTGGCCGCAGACCGACCCCCCATCTGAAAATATTTTGTTACAGAGGGACCTCCCAGAAGCAAAGATACGAGTAAAAAAAAACGTTCACTATGAAACAATATAATTATATTCAAAGATTTGCGCCACATTTACACGTTTTTTTTACGAGCTTTTTACACGCTTGCTATTTTCCCCAACAGCTAAAGTTTAAAATAACGGTTAATAAACGCTAAAGCGACACGGATGCGCTCCTGTCCGAAATGGCTTAAAATTCAAGGCGTCAGTGGAAAACATAAGGATTCTTGTGCTGGCAAAGTTCAGTGCAGGATCCATGTAAAACAAAGGCACGGTTCACTACATTCTTCTATTTTCTTCCATTGTTTCCCATTTGTGATGCTTTCCTTAAAGGGGTACAATACTTCACCTTATCTTCAGATGATTGGTCTATCGTTAGCTGCTCATTACATAAGATGACACCATGTTTTGTCAAATCACTCAGTCAGTGTCTCATTGGTGGGCTTATGTCGGACAGTTCAGAAACCTGCCATCATCGGTAAGGATTCCAAGCCAATACAAAGTGCAGACTTCCTCCTCCTGGGAAGTTAGGATTTGTAAGCTATTTGTTCTTGTATTGAGATATATACCAGTAAGATGCCTGAGGCCTCGCCCTAAAGGGCGAGCGCTGGGCAGACTGCTGGGCGAGCACTGGCACTTTGGCATGGGGGGATCAGATCAACATGGAATGAATTCTGTACTGGCCATATAAGGAGCATGTCTTGAGTGTACAGATATTGATGTGGTCAGACAACATATGGAATGTCAGAACAGGTCAGCTCCACACAGTACACTATATGGATATCTAAGGGTGGTAGCGGGGACATTCTCTTGAGTGTACAGGGTTTGATGAGGGCCCAGGTAGGGCCGGGCCTTAATTTCTGGGCCTGTTGAGAACTCGCCGGCTGCCGGGTGCCGGGTGCGGCTGCACTAATAACTTTGGGGCGGGCCCGTCTAGAGTTTGAAATTGGAATGGACAGGTATAAGTTTAAAGGGAGACATCGAAGAGGAAGGATGGATGGGGAAGGTCAACATATGAACAGGTTCTGACATATATCCATATATGGAGATCTAAGGGTTTGAGGTTTGAGGTCAGATGTAGAGTTGCTGGCCAATATTGATGACATCAGGGATCTCCATAATGGGCTTAACTGTGACAGCAGGTCGCATTTACTATGACATCAGGTTCTCCACATCTCCATCCCTGATGATGTCACATGATGTCACGAGACACACTCTCTCTCTCTCTCTCTCTCTCCCTCTCATTATTATTATTCTCGGGCGCTGAGCACACCAGTCCATATTCCTTCCGACCCTCGCCTTTTCTTCGGAAAGGCGAGGCGATATAACTACGGATTGATGCCATTCCGAACTTCAGAAGAAGGGCACTCGCTAAAAGTTTTCCTCTGAACCCGTGCACCTCCACATGTCCTGACTCTCTGTTCGGGAGGGAGAGAGTGTGCACCTCCAACATGTCCTGAGTCTGTTCAGGAGAGAGTGTGCACCTCCAACATGTCCTGACTCTGTTCAGGAGAGTGTGCACCTCCAACATGTCCTGACTCTGTTCAGGAGAGTGTGCACCTCCAACATGTCCTGACTCTGTTCAGGAGAGAGTGTGCACCTACAACATGTCCTGAGTCTCTGTTCGGGAGGGAGAGAGTGTGCACCTCCAACATGTCCTGACTCTCTGTTCAGGAGAGTGTGTGCACCTCCACATGTCCTGACTCTCTGTTCAGGAGAGAGTGTGCACCGCCACATGTCCTGACTCTCTGTTCAGGAGAGAGTGTGCACTTCCAACATGTCCTGACTCTCTGTTCGGGAGGGAGAGAGTGTGCACCTCCAACATGTCCTGACTCTCTGTTCAGGAGAGTGTGTGCACCTCCACATGTCCTGACTCTCTGTTCAGGAGAGAGTGTGCACCGCCACATGTCCTGACTCTCTGTTCAGGAGAGAGTGTGCACCTCCAACATGTCCTGACTCTGTTCAGGAGAGTGTGTGCACCTCCACATGTCCTGACTCTCTGTTCAGGAGAGAGTGTGCACCTCCACATGTCCTGACTCTCTGTTCAGGAGAGAGTGTGCACCGCCACATGTCCTGACTCTCTGTTCAGGAGAGAGTGTGCACCTCCAACATGTCCTGACTCTCTGTTCAGGAGAGTGTGTGCACCTCCACATGTCCTGACTCTCTGTTCAGGAGAGAGTGTGCACCGCCACATGTCCTGACTCTCTGTTCAGGAGAGAGTGTGCACTTCCAACATGTCCTGACTCTCTGTTCGGGAGGGAGAGAGTGTGCACCTCCAACATGTCCTGACTCTCTGTTCAGGAGAGTGTGTGCACCTCCACATGTCCTGACTCTCTGTTCAGGAGAGAGTGTGCACCGCCACATGTCCTGACTCTCTGTTCAGGAGAGTGTGTGCACCTCCACATGTCCTGACTCTCTGTTCAGGAGAGAGTGTGCACCGCCACATGTCCTGACTCTCTGTTCAGGAGAGAATGTGCACCTCCAACATGTCCTGACTCTGTTCAGGAGGGAGAGAGAGTGTGCACCTCCAACATGTCCTGACTCTGTTCAGGAAAGTGAGAATGTGCACCTCCAACATGTCCTG
The DNA here is from genome assembly GCF_951216825.1 of Electrona antarctica. Taxonomy (NCBI): domain Eukaryota; kingdom Metazoa; phylum Chordata; class Actinopteri; order Myctophiformes; family Myctophidae; genus Electrona; species Electrona antarctica. The sequence goes on from NC_136801.1 coordinate 34,945,565, forward strand.
ACTCTGTTCAGGAAAGAGAGAGTGTGCACCTCCAACATGTCCTGACTCTGTTCAGGAGAGAGTGTGCACCTCCAACATGTCCTGACTCTGTTCAGGAAAGAGAGAGTGTGCACCTCCAACATGTCCTGACTCTGTTCAGGAGAGAGTGTGCACCTCCAACATGTCCTGACTCTGTTCAGGAAAGAGAGAGTGTGCACCTCCAACATGTCCTGACTCTGTTCAGGAAAGAGAGAGTGTGCACCTCCAACATGTCCTGACTCTGTTCAGGAAAGAGAGAGTGTGCACCTCCAACATGTCCTGAGTCTCTGTTCAGGAAAGAGAGAGTGTGCACCTCCAACATGTCCTGACTCTGTTCAGGAAAGAGAGAGTGTGCACCTCCAACATGTCCTGACTCTCTGTTCAGGAGAGAGAGAGTGTGCATCTCCAACATGTCCTGACTCACTGTTCAGGAAAGAGAGAGTGTGCACCTCCAACATGTCCTGACTCTCTGTTCGGGAGGGAGATTTTCCAACATTGGACAAAGTATGTATTGGCCTTACGTTTGTTTTGGCCATGAATGATTGAATATCACATGAATGATGTTTGTTTACAGCGTCACTCTGTGGGAGTGTGGTAAAAACTCTCCCTGTCTCGCTGTGCCTCTGGGTGGCTCGATATTTCATGCAGTGGTGGAAAAAGTACTCCCATTTCTATACTTGAATATATAGACATACATTACGTTACAAGTAAAAGTTGAATGTCCCATTTCAAGTTTTCAAATGCATAAATAGCAGATATACAAGCTCACAATGCGTCGTGATGCGACACATTGTGAGCTTGTAGATCGGCTATTTTCAAATGGCCGAAATGTATATAGGGCTGAAGTAGGCTATACAATATTTCACCTGAGATGTAGTGGATGGAGTAGAAGTAACAGTATTGGAAATTGGAAATACTCCAGTCACTTACAAAAAATGGTACTTAAGTACAATACTTAAGTAGATGTACTTAGTTAGTTTCCAGCAGTGGTTTCATGTGGTTCGGGTCAGAGCCAACAGTAAAGCTATCCCTCACTGTTCTGTGTGTCCAGCTCCCTGAACCATACGTGGGGTGCGCTTGATTTATCTGATCAACCACTTAAACAGCCCCGCTGGTACAGTACACACATGACTCATAGGACAAGATAAATGTCCCCCCCCCCCCATCCCTCACGCACGCACGCACGCATGCACACACACACACACACAGAAAGACACACACGACTCGAGCACGCACGCCAACATGCAAACGGTTTCAGGTGCAAAATGTATTTAACTGCTCTGTTTACTCTGTGGCTGTGGGACAGACCTACACTTCAATGACTTCATAGGGCAGTGGTTACCAAACTTCTTCATGTCAAGGACCCTCAAATTGACACTTAATTAGATCGCAGACCCCCATTTGAAGAGATATGCCAGGGACCCCCATAAGAGAAGATTTGTACGGCTCTAGCAGTGATTCTCAAACCTGTTTAATTTCAAGGAACCCCCGAGTTTGACATGAATTAGGTACGCCTACCCCCATTTAATGGCATTTCTATCTCTGAGATCCCCAATTTATATTGTAAAATCAATGTTAAATTTAACTCTGAGAGTGTACAAATATTTGTACACTCTCACAGTTACAGACCCATAAGGGTCCATTTGGTTCCACACTATCTTTTAGATACAGATGCGTGACACGTTGTGATCTTGTAGATAGGGCTAATGTTTTGGGCTAATGTTCCCCACAGAATATTGGATGCTGGGGTTCAAGTGGTTAAAACAAGAAATAAACAGAAAAATGATGCAGCTCTATAGAAGCAACAAATGGTTCTAATTGTAACGGTATTCATTCATTCACAACAGGTATAGATCCAGATTGTGTAGACAATCTACCTTCAGGTGGGGAGCAGAACGGAACAGTCAGAGAAATATACGGTCTTTAAATGATAGTTTTCATTTGAACCCATTTTGACCTGAGATCAGATTCTAAAAATGTCTTCTACATCCTGACAGTTTTCTGAAAAAGCTATGTTTCTATGTCAGTCGTTCTTCGATTTTTCAAAAATAGCTAAAGCATAACATAATGCTAACACCAAAAGGGGTTCCCGCCCAAAATGGGTTAACAGAGATGGCGTTGCCTTTTCAAGGGCATAGAACGCAAGCGGCAATATATGGCGACGTGTGTAGTTTCATTTGAGTTCTTCTTTGGTCGCAGACAAACTTTGAAAAAGAAAAGGTTGAATGACGCACAAAAGAGGACAATTCACGCTCTCAAGATTTTAAAGTGCACTCGCTGACCCAGAAAAGGTTGCTGACCACATCTCTGCAGGTACCACTGCATGTGAATGTTTTGGGTGAGTCATGGTACATTTGGCCCAAAACAACGTGTGGCCTTTGGTGTAGATTGGCTATATTTTCGGCTGACGTATATATAGAGAGATGACTTCCGCACACCCGGTAGGTTTGGAGCAGGTGCGATGATGACGAGGCATATACAATGTGAAAGGAGAGACACCCGCACACTGCCACTTGCTGGGTTCAGAGCATTTTAGTAAAGCAACGTTTCGGTCTTGCGACCTTCCTCAGGCTCAAGCCTTTATAATAAAATATAAAAAAAATATATAAACAAAATAAATATAAAAAATAGGCTGACGTATATACAATGGTAAATGGTGCATTTATATAGCGCCTTTATCCGAGGCGCTTTACATATATTATGCATTACATTCACCCATTCATACACCGATGGCAGCGGAAACCATGCAAGGCACCAACCAGCACATCAGGAGCAGTGGTTCAGTGTCTTGCTCAAGGACACTTCGACACTAACTCTGGGGGAGCCCGGGTTCGAACTGGCAACCTTGCGGTTACCATCCAGCCACTCTACCCCTGAGCCACCGCCGCCCCTCAATATATATCTAACATTTGTTACTGTATGTCGACTTACATGCACATACTTTATAGACGTGGCAACGAGAGAGGAGAGAGAGAGAGAGAGAGAGAGAGGGGAGAGAGAGAGTGGTGTCAATGGTGGCCATACCTTTACAGGCCTTTTTCAAAAGCTTCCCCTCAGGCAATTCCAGTCAACCTTTTTTCTGTGTCTGTGTCCCTTTTGTGACGATATGCGAAGACCTCTATCTTTCTGTCTGCATTTGTCTGAAGAGTGCAAACTGACTGTGAAAAGTGGACTGGTTAAGTAATCAAATGGCAGGTGGGCTTGCCACAGCAATCAACTGACTGAGGCAGAGTCTGAGAATTGTAC
>NC_136801.1:34951328-34958828 GCF_951216825.1 Electrona antarctica
GTCCTTGTGTTCTTGAAACTCAATTAAGGGAAGTCACCGTGAAAACAATTACTGTACATCGGATGCAATTACTCACTTTGTTGGATATTGCATATTATTGATGGGGATGCATACTGTGTGTGTGTGTGTGTGTGTGTGTGTGTGTGTGTGTGTGTGTGTGTGTGTGTGTGTGTGTGTGTGCGTGCGTGCGTGGCGTGCATGTGTGCGTGCTCTTGCACACTACTGTATGTCTCCTCTTCTCCTCCTAGTGATATCTCCTCTCCTAGTAGTCTGAGAAGGTCACGATGACCTCAATCATCCTCTCACCCTCTCCTCTCCTCTCCTCTCCTCTCCTCTCCTCTCCTCTCCTCTCCTCTCCTCTCCTCTCCTCTCCTCTCCTCTCCTCTCCTCTATTCACATCTCCTCTCCTCTCCTCTCCTCTCCTCTCCTCTCCTCTCCTCTCCTCTCCTCTCCTCTCCTCTCCTCTCCTCTCCTCTCCTCTCCTCTCCTCTATCCTGGTCGGTGATGACAGGTCATGTCTGTGTGTGGTTTGGCATGGATCAAACCTCCACAGACTCTACAGAGATTCATGTCTGTCGGTGTGTGTCAGTGATGGAGCTAGGGCTGAAGTTACAGTTAGATGAGTGTCTCCTGGTGCTGCTTCAGCGCTGTGTGCATGCCTCTGGGGAGAGTCTGTTTATTGAGCCGCTTGGAAGTCAAATAAACCTCACACACAGAACTTATATAGTTTGGAAAGTTGTTCATATTTATGTTGTTAACAAACCCAACCACGTTGTCTGAGCTGGCAGCCTGGAACCAATCGTGGTTGAGGAAGGGAATGACATCCCACAGCAACAAGTGACCAGGATGGTGACGATGGTGACGGCTATTATGGTATGAAACGCCACTTTTTTTTTTTTTTCACCAACTCTCCGAGATCATGACATAACATGTTCGGCATTTGTAAATAAGCAAACCACTTGGAAATCGGCTTAAAGATTCAGCTAATGATGATGATTGTATCCAACCATCCATCCATTCATCTTCTTCACTACTTATCAGTAGTCTGGTCGCGGTGGCAACAGCTCCACCAGAGAGCTCCAGACTTCCCTCTCCAGAGCAACATTAGTGACTTCCTCCTGAGGGATCCCGAGGCGTTCCAAGGCCAATGAGTCGATGGGATTCCTCCAACTGCACCTTGGTCTGCCCCGGGGTCGTGCCTCGAGGACCTCCCTACACCTCCTTTCCAAGCGAAGACGCAGCGACTCATCGAAGAAAACTCATTTTGGCCGCTTGTATTTGCGACCTCTATTCTTTCGGTCATGACCCACACTTCATGACCATAGGTGAGAGTAGGAACGAAGATTGCTCGGTAGACAGATAGCTTTGCCTTCTGGCTCAGCTCTCTTTTCGTCAAAGCATCTCTTTTCGGGGAAGCATCTATTATGTGCCATTTTCGCACTGGCTATTCAACAATGGCAGATATACAAGCTCCCAGCTTGTACATCTGCTATTTTAGAAGGCATTTGTAGAATTCAATGAGGTTGAGGTTAATAGTGCAGAGACCACCTGCGTCATACATGCGTGTCACATGTGTCACACATGCATTTGGACACTGTTTTCTGAAGACGTGTGTGTGCGTGCGTGCATTTACTCTACAAATGAATCAGAACAATTCTCTCCATCTCTCTCTCTCTCTCTCTCTCTGTCTCTGTCTCTATGCCAGTGATTTGTGGCCCCGTGGAACAGAGGGATTAAAGGTCACATCAACCTGTCCCTTTCACTCACACACACACACACACACACACACACACACACACACACACACACACACACACACACACACACACACACACACACACACACACACACACACACACACACACACACACGTGCGCACGCACACAGCTGTCTCCATACGAAAGTCTCTGCTATATTAATTAGTGTGTTTGCAGACAGACAGGAGGCTTGGGTTTCATGATGACGAGCTGAGGGACACATTAACAAAACTGGACGCCGGCTTTGCACAGCGTTTACTGGAACCCGTCCTGGTCACTCGCTCGCTCTGGTGGAAAAGTAACTTTTTCGTAATAGGAGTCAAACTATTTGAACATTTTAGTTACACATTTTGAGACATAACATCAATTTTGTTGACTAAAAGACTTAAGATTTTGATATTTACTCGGCTAAGACTAGACTAAGACTAAACAATTTCATATGACTGAAATAACCAGTAAGATGCCAGAGGCGAGAAGCGAGGTCACGTGCACGCATCCACCTGGGTGGCGGCAGACTGCTGGGCGAGTGCTGGCGCTTTGGCATGGGGGGGTCAGAACAACATATGGAATTAATTCTGTACTGGCCATACTGTATATGGAGCGTGTCTTGAGTGTACTGTACATGGTTTGATTTGGTCAGATCAACATATGGAATGTCAGAACAGGTCAGCTATATGGAGATCTAAGGGTGGCAGCGGGTGCAGTGTCTTGAGTGTACAGGGTTTGATGAGGGCCAGGAAGGGTCGGGCCTTAATTTACGGGCCAAAAATTACTAAGACTAAATCAGAATTTGCTGTCAAAATGAACACTGCATAACATCCCCTATATTTGTATTCTATTTGTGACTGGGTAGCTCAGCTCTCGCCTTTAGAAGGTAATGGGTTCGATCTCGGGCACTGCCAAGGCTTGGATGCGGGAAATTGCCAGCTCATTGTAAGTGTCGTGTGGCAGAGGTTCTCAACCTTTTGCAGGCAACCCCCCAAACCCTCCAAAATAATCATATGTCAATTGGTGGTGACCCACCAAAATACAGTAATCATATTTGAACTGGTGACCCCCCCCCCCCCAAAAAAAAATATAATATCTATAAAATAATATAACATGTTTTTATGACCAGAACTAAGGTTGTCCCGATCACGTCATTTTCAAATGATCGGATTGGGAGCAAAAAACGTGATCGGGACATCCCTAGTATCAATATTATATATAATATATATCATGACATTAGACTGGATATTGTCTGTCATTTTGGCAAATATTCAATATGATCGGAATCGGATCGGGAGCAAAAAAACCCCAAAAGATCGGGACATCCCTACCCAGAATCGTAGGTAAAATTGTGAATACAGGACTTGTTCTTGCAACAGAGAATGTACAGTAAAAAGCTCAGCGTACTTCATAAACCTCCAGTGGTTTCCAGGAGGCTGACAGGCCGTGGTTTCACACGTCATCCTTCCTGCTGTGTTGACACACGGAGGACGTCACGTCACATTCCTCCCTCGGCATCCATCATCTGCAGGATACACTGTTTAGGTTTGGAACCCGGCCTGCCCGGGCCGTCACAGCCTGCTGCTGGGCTGTTGTGTTGGTTTGGAACCCAGCCGCCTCTCCTCTCCTCTCCTCTCCTATAATAATAATAATAATAATAATACATTTTATTTATAAGGCGCCTTTCAGGGCACTCAAGGTCGCCGTACAGGTTAAAAACAGTTGATACAAAACACAGTTAAAAGCAAAACAAAACTAGGGCACAGCTTGCAGCAGAGGTCAGCCATATGCCTGCCTAAACAGGTGGGTTTTGAGGTGAGTTTGGAATATGGTGATAGAGTCCATGTTTCTGATGTCAGGGGGAGGGAGTTCCAGAGGTGAGGGGCAGAGCGGCTGAAGGCTCTTGACCCCATGGTGGAGAGACGGGCTGGGAGAACTTTCAGGGTGATTGAGGAGGCAGACCTAAGAGACCGGGTGGGGATGTTGACATGGACAAGGTCAGACAGGTATGGGGGGGGCGAGATTATGGATGGCCTTGAATGTATGGAGAAGGATCTTGAAGTCGATGCGGTATTTGATGGGGAGCCAGTGGAGTTGGTGAAGTACAGGGGTGATGTGACTGATGACAGGGGTTCTGGTGACGATACGGGCAGCAGCGTTCTGGACCAGTTGGAGTTTATGGAGAAGTTTGTGGGGGAGACCAAAAAAAAGGGAATTACAGTAGTCCAAGCGGGAGGTGACAAGAGAGTGAACCAGGATTGCGGCACTGTGGGGAGTTAGAGAGGGGCGGAGGCGGTTGATGTTTCTGAGGTGGAAGTATGCTCTCCTCTCCTCTCTCCTCTCCCCTCCTATGCTCTCCTCTCCTCTTTCCTCTCCTCTCCTATGCTCTCCTCTCTCCTCTCCTCTCTCCTCTCCTCTCCTCAGCCAAACATGTGTAGCAGGGGGGCAGCTTTTAAAGGTGATAATAGTAACAAACAAGATATACAATGCCTACTAGAGTAGACTACGCCACCTTTTTCTAGAGGGAAGGAAGGTCCTCTTCAATATTAGAATGTGCAGGTTCGTGTAACCAAGGAATGAGCATGGGCATAAGACTTGTTATTCTTTTGTACACTTGTATTTATGCTTTTAACCCATTCAGGAAGGGAACCCCTTTAGGTGTTTTAAGCATTATATACGTTAGCTATTGAAAAATAGCAGATCTACAAGCTCATAGCGCGGCACTCCTATGAGCTACAGTATTTTGAAAGATCTTGAAAATGTGGCACAAATCTTTGAATATATATTCTTTCGGAGCGAATGTTTTTAACTCACATATTTGCTTCTGGGGGGATCCATGGCACAACATAGTTTCAGATGGGGGTCCAATACAGATAATTCTGGGGGTCCTTGACATGAAAAAGTTTCAGAAAACTGTCAGGATTTAGAAGGAATTTGTAGAATCGTCCTCAGGTCTAAATATGTTAAAATACACACTAAAACCCAACAATCATGTAAATATCCAACACATAAACATCCCTACATACAATCTTATATACAATTGAAAAGGTGTCCCCAGGAGGTGTCCCCAGGACAGGAACAAAAGGCACCAGCTACTACGTCACTGACACGCTGCAACACACACTGCAACAACACACTAACACGTCACACACTTACCCTCCGCGTCGTTGGTTCCCTATCTCCTCATGTCGCGCCGCACGGCCACACTCGACACCAGCCGCGTAAAAATTGTCAACGCACTGCCACTACAGCCGGCTCCCGTCCACACTCGCTATCAACATCAATATCAATAACAAACACAAACACGCCACAAGCACCGACACCCCCGCCTAATTTGTTGCCACGTCTATGAAAACAAGCACAGAAAAAATGCCATTCAACACGCTACTTACACACACTACCACTCGCTTACAATACGCGGACCTGGCAACACTACATTCCCTCTCCCATTCGCTCACAGCCCACCACGTGACCCACACAGGGAAGGAGACGATTGCGTGATGCTTCTAGGTACACGATTCTATAGGTCACCACTTTTGGTGTGACACACACACAGTGTACAGCCTGCCGGAAACCAACAGTAGAAGAAGAAGAACAACAACAACACAGGTTCTACACTGATTCTAACTTGGATGGAGAGCGCCGCGATTACATACATACAACGTTACAATCATGCAAACACGACCGCATCGACACCTGACGTGGTACAATCGGGCCGAACCGACGCGCATATATGGATAACAACAACAACGCCAACACTACACGCAGACGCTGCAACAACGCGATGCAACACAAAACGTAAGTTACGTATGTAACTATGGTTCTATGAATCCTGGATGACTGCTTAACACTGGATGATTTGCGTCCAGTGTTAAGCACTGCCTCTGGCAGTCAGTACGGATGAAATACAACAGCTGTGTACAACGCAGTGTCACTGCAGACACGTGTGTGTGTGTGTGTGGTGTGTGCGTGCGTGCGTGCGCGGGGGGGGGGGGGGGGGGATTTGGATCGCCTCGCGATGCAGCTGAAATGGCACACACACACACGCCACAAAACGCTAATAATAATAATAACACACAATTACAACAACACACTAATCATAACAACAGTACAGAGAACAGTACAGTACACATGAGTACAGTACAGTACAGTACAGAAACAAACCTCACATCAGCATATTAATCCATATCCAATAATAATAATAATAACAAATAATAACACAACACTAATAACTATAATATCAACAGTACAGACAACAGTACAGTACAGTACATCAGAATATTAATCCATGTAATAATAATAATAATAATAAATAACAACACAACACTAATAACAGTACAGAGAACAGTACAGTACAGTACACATGAGTACAGTACAGTACAGTATACTGTTCCTGCGCCTTGCCATGCTCTCTTTCAATCATAATAACAATAATCAATACCACTACTAATAACAACAATAATATCAACAATACAGAGAACAGCACAGTACACATGAGTACAGTACAGTACAGAAACAAAGCTCACATCAGAATATTAATCCATGTAATAATACTAATAATAATAATAAGAAATAATAACACAACACTAATAACTATAATATCAACAGTACAGAGAACAGTACAGTACAGTACATCAGAATATTAATCCATGTAATAATAATAATAATAATAATAAAAAATAACACTAATACAACAGCACAGACAACAGTACAGTACAGTACACATGAGTACAGTACAGTACAAAGACTTACAGTACAGCACAGTACAGTACAGTATACTGTTCCTGCGCCTTGCCATGCTCACTTTCAGACGCAAATACACAAAACCACACAGGGCCACTCAGCCAGCTTGGCAACTTTGCGCTTTCCAAGCAAATGCATAAATTCAAACATCATGGCTTGCCATTGCCTTCTTCCCATTTGCGACGCATCGCATGGCGCGAGGATGAGCGGGCCGAAGGCCCGCGAAATTCTAGTACCATACATCTGGCTGGCGTACCAGAGGAGCAGCATGGAAGTAAAAGTACTGAACATTGGAAATACTCAAGTAAAATAAAACAAAAAAACGTAACATAATTAAACTTAATTACAGTAAAGTAAATGTACTTAAGTTACTTTTCACCACTGGTCATTGGACGTCCCGTTCAAACAATTCTTGCTCCAACATGTGGTTGGAGGAGGAGGAGGTGATGATGTCATGTATTATGTCACTGTCGCGGTGTGTTTCCCAGCGTCTGATTGGATGAGACGGCGATGTCTACAGCTGTGATGTTACATAGGAAACGTGTCTGTACAACTGCTACACGCGGTCACACACACACACACACACACACACACACACACACACACACACACACACACACACACACACACACACACACACACATTGTACTTGACATCAATATCCATCTCAGCGGATTCATCTATAGGGGGATATATGTTGCCATTCTGTCGGGACATTAAAGGAGCATTCAGTGATTTTGGTGATTTGGAAAACCACCCAGTCCGCCCCGGTAACAAGATGTGCACATGCACACGCTCTACAGTGGGGGGACACGCAACAGGCCAACAGCATGTGCACCAAGGCCCGCCCCCACTCGATCATGATTGGATGAAGGCCCCTCTCATCCTGATTGGATGAAGGCTTTGCCACCCGCCACCAAAACTGAAACTAGGGTTTTTTGACCCCAGGGGCTCACTGGGGACAGGGAGGAACTCCTTATATGGTCAGCACACTCTATAGTAGGGAAGATTA